>NW_021167300.1:0-142360 GCF_003724135.2 Verticillium nonalfalfae
CGCCCGAGCGAACCTTACCTCACTCGCATCTCGCATCCCGTCGTGTCCATCGCGACCCGCCGTGCGCCTCGCGCGACCCTTGAGCCCCTCTCGCTCTCAACCTCAACCTCATCCTTGTAGCCAGTCAGACTTGTCAGGTACGTCGTTTGGTCTATCGGACGCCTCCCCGTCCTTCTAGCTGTCCTTCCTTGGAGCTTCCTCGCCTCGCCGGGTCCCTGATCCTGAACCTTCTCCTCCACCTGGGCGAACCCACATCATCTTCTTTGTCAATCTACCTGCGGCTCCCGGCCGGGCCCTGCTTGTCTCTCTCCGTCCCCCGAGCCCTGTCTTGCGTCCTTGCGTCCTGGCCCATCCTGTTCCTCGTCTCTGCTGTCCTTGCCTGCCCTGCCCTGTCCTGTCAAACCCCAAGTCCCAAGGCCCCGTCGCCCTGCCACATGCCCAGAGCACACACGCACGCACACTTCTCAGGCCACGAGGAAAGGCCCAAGCTGCGGGAAGAAGGGGTGGCTTGCTCAACCCCTGGGCCCCAGCGCCGTAACAAGGACAAGGACAGGCACAAGCACAGGTACAGGCACAGGCGTAGGCACAACCATACACCTCGCTTCCAGCTGCCTCACCACTCTCTCCACTCTCTCTCCCCATGAAGCGAACTTGACCCGACCTTGGGTGGTTTCCATATCTCTATTTTCTTCTCGTCCCGCTTCGTGTCTCCTCTTCTCGTCCTCCCCACGTTGTCGTTGTCCACGTCTCACCTCTTCTCTCTGCCCTATCCTCCTCCTTCCCCCCTCATGACCTATCTTCTGCCCGGCGGCCGATCTTGACCTCCTCGGCCACTGCCGAATGGCCTCGACTTCCAAAGCCACCACCTCCTCCTCATCCCGCCCGCTCCCGCCCCCGCGCCCGACCTCAACTCCTCTTGTAAACATCTGACAGCCACCCGATTGTGACGGAGAGGGTTCTTGTTCTTTTCTTGGCCTCGTCACTGTTACACAGCGCCGTCTCTTGCTCTCGATCCTTCCGACCCTTCTTCCTGGCCACTCTTTTGTCCAGTGCTTGCTGTCCCCATGGGGCTGCTGCCACAACCACAAAATGTCTAGCCCCGGACTGACCCCGAACCAGTTCTCCCCTGCACAGGCCGACCAATCGAAAGCCCTCGACTCGGACACCGATCAAGAACGAGATCGCCCTCCTGCCCCGGCCAAGTCTCCTTCGGAGTTACTCTCTGGTGTCTACCGCGGCTTCAAGAAATTTGCGCCCAGTCGAGACGACAGCCTACGCCGGCAACCCTCCTTGCTCGGCCTGCGAAGCACCACGCCTACTAGCTCCGCGTCCTCCCCCTCGCCTACCACGGACGCACGATCTCCGCCCCCGCCGCCCATTGTGCAGCATGCGAGGAGTCTGAGCCTACAAAGCAGTCTTGCCAAGCCTCTCCCAGAACCGCCCCCAGAGCAGTCCGAAGCGGACAGTTTTCCAGCCGTAGCAGCTGCCCCTAGCATCGCGAACAACCTTGACGCCATACCGGAGGACCTGCCCGTCATGGCGGACAGTCGGACAAGCACAATGGACTCGAACGTGTCTGTCGACCAGGCCCAGGCCTACGTTGGTGCGCAAGGCGGTTACAACACAGACATGTCAGCCAGTCAGACAAGCTTGGCGAGTTCCTCGCGGCAGGACGCGCGAGAGGAAAGGAGAGACAATCTGACGCCCAAAAGCACCGGCCCTGCATCCGCCGGTCCTTCGCCTTCAGTCACCCAGACAAGGGGTCCCGCTGTTGCCACCTCTGCCTCTTCATCGTCTGCCCACCTGTCGGGTTTGATGTGCAACGTTCACAGGACAACGGGGAAGGAACCTCATCCATTGGTTGGCGCGACGACTACCATACTCGGCGACAAGCTCTACGTGTTTGGTGGAAGGATCTTGTCTAGAAGCCGGCCTGCTCCCTTGACGGCCGACCTGTACGAACTGGACCTCATTCGAAGACACTGGACGAGGCTCGAGACCACAGGCGACATCCCGCCGCCACGATACTTTCACTCCATGTGCCCACTCGGCGATACGAAGATGGTGTGTTACGGAGGCATGTCGCCGACAACGAATCAGGCTGGCGCAGCGCAAGATCAGCAGCCCGAGGTGACTGTCATGTCGGACATTTATATCTACGATGTACCCAGCCGCAAGTGGACGTACATCCCCACGCAGGATCCCCCCCAAGGTCGCTATGCGCACTGCGCCTGCATCCTGCCGTCGTCGGCGTCCTTTTCGTCTCACAAGGCCCCGCTGTCCGCACTTCAACACAACCCTCCCTCGGCGAATCCTAACGAGGGCAGGATAGGGATCAACATCGATGGGTCTGGCGGCGCCGAGATGATTATTGTCGGCGGACAAGACGGTGCTAATCACTACATTGAGCAGATCAGCGTTTTCAACCTGCGGAGCTTGAAATGGACCTCAACCCAGTCTCTTGGCAAGAGCTGCGGCGCCTACAGGAGCGTTGTTGCGCCTCTTCCGCCGTCCGTCACGTCCAAGATAGGCAAAGCGGGTGTCAACGGCTCACAACGCGAGGGCGGCATCAGCCAAGAAGCCCGAGAGCCTGGCTCATCAATGCTCATCTACTCCAACTACAACTTCTTGGACGTCAAGCTAGAGCTCCAGATTCGATCATCCGATGGCTCTCTTTCCGAAAAGCCAATGTCTGGCGCGTATTCGCCGCCGGGCTTGCGTTTCCCCAATGGCGGCGTAATTGACACGCACTTTGTGGTCAGCGGCACGTACCTGACCTCCTCAAAGCAAGAATATGCGCTGTGGGCCCTCGACTTGCGAACATTGACGTGGTCTCGAATTGACGCGGGCGGCAGTGTGTTCAGCCAAGGCAGTTGGAACCGCGGTGTGCTTTGGAATCGCCGAAACACCTTTGTTATATTGGGCAACCGCAAGCGAAGCCTTGTCGACGACTACAACCATCGCCGTATCAACTTCTCCAACGTTTGCATGGTGGAGCTCGAAGCATTCGGGTTCTACGACAACCCGAGGAAGACAGCGCCACTGTCTGGATTCGTGTCGTCCAGCAGCCCCTTTACCGGTCCTGGCCTCAGCTTGGCCAGAAAGGCTGGCTGCACCGCGGGCGGGCGATTCCATTCCAGAGCGTCCGAAGAGCTGGGTGAAAAGGCTTTGGCGCTACGAGAGCTTTCAGACATGGATATTCTGTGCTTGCACGGCGAGAGGATACCTGTGAATTCGCGGATTGTGGCCAGGCGATGGGGCCCCTACTTCGTGCAGTTGCTGCGTGAAGGTGCCGCGACACAGGACGGCAGCGATGCCATGACCCTCCGAGGTGGCCTTTCCAACACCGTGAGAAACTCTGGCGTGACCATTACGCCGTCGAGGGACCGGGTAGAAAGCATCACATCCATGGGCAGCACCATTGCCTCGTCATTCGGCTCCTCTGGCAAGCAGCCAAGCACAGCACCGTCGAGCATCGCCGGAGGTACCTTTTTACCCCAAACCGGCCTCGACACCAACAATCCCAACGCAGCCCCCACACCTATCAGTCTGCCACCGAGGTCACGCCCAAGGTGCCTCTACCTTCCTCACACCTACCTAACGGTCCAGGCACTGCTCCACTTTGTGTACACCTCGTCGTTGCCTGCCCCGTCATCGCCGCTATGCACGCCCCCGATCCTCTGCTCGCTGCTCCAGATTGCTCGGCCCTACCGCATAGACGGGCTGCTGGAAGCCGTGGTTGAACGTCTCCACGTGCTTCTGGATTCGCGGAACGCCGCGGCCGTCTTCAATGCCACGGCCATGGCTGCCGGTGGCGGCCGGGGCATCGATGGGTCGCTGAACCCCAACTTCTTCGTGCCGCCCGTTGACCTCATTGCCTCGCTCGAGTCGGCACCCGCATCAGAGGCCTCTCGCGACAGCGACAACAACAGCGAAGCGCACAACGCCGCCCTTCGCCTCAACACGACGGTGCAGCAACAGTCCAGCCGACCCGGCAGCGGCGAGCTCAGCGCGACAACGAGCCAGAGCGGCTCTGAGTGGAGCTCGGAGATTGGCGAGTCAGAAGGCGGGGGCGTCAGGGAGATCTGGAGCGGCGAGCTCAGCTCGGTCATTGGGCTTCAGAAGCGCGGTCTCCGGGGGCTGATGGAGGGTAGGCGGATGCGTGAAAGGACCGGCACCGGGACGGGCAGCGTCAGCCAGTACGGGCCGCAGTCGCGGGTGGGGCTAGGCATTGCCAGCTCGTAGGATGAGTCGGTTGCTAGTCCGAGCGTGATAATGAGTAATGAATGTCATGAATGTTGCATTGCCATTGTGTGTCATCCATGAGGCTGCGTAGGTCCTGCAACGTCGTACGGTGTTCCCCACGATGAGTGTGGTGGTCCGTGCGATTGCTAGTTTACATGTCATGACCCAGTGTCGTCTCATCCGCTGGCCTCCATCTTTTACAGTCTCTCAGTCACATGAGCAGCCATATTCGTAGCGAGTCAACGGAGAGACCGATGCAACTCCGTGCTTCCCGGCCGGCCGGCCCCACAACGCAGGCCTCGCTCACACTCACGAAAAGGGGCACCGGCCCCTTTTCCTCGCCCGAAGCGCCTCGACGCCATCTGCCATCTCCTCGACGCCCTGCCCAACTTCGCTGGCGGGTCCGACCTCCTCGAATAGATAGCCCTGCGGCAGCATGTCGACGTCGCCAGGCGGGAAGCCACCGACCGCGCGTGTCAGCCAGCTTGTGGGGCCGAAGCGTGTCCAGAGGGTGGCGGGGATGTAGTAAGGGTGGACGAGGTAAGTGTAGTGATTGACGCGGCCCGTGGCGGGGTCCTCTTTTGAGAAGTACCGTTTCGGGAATAGGCGGGGGAGGCAGAGGTGGCGGACGGCAAGGCGGCGGACGGCAAGCGCGAGGTAGGCGAAGAGGGCTGCTGAGATGGGGGGCTCGGGATACCTTTTTTGTCGGCTCGTGTCAGAAGAAGGGAAACACATGAAAGAGAGGAAAGGAGTCCATCTGGTTGCAGGTGAAGGTGCTTACATGAAGGCGTCGCGGACGCGGTCGCCCATGAGGACAGTAAGGACGTGAACAGCGAACGGTTTCATAAATCCAGGTACGTGCCAGATCATGAGACGAGCAAGCTCACGGCTTGGCTTAATGTTGGAGCGAGAGGGTTTCATGGCCTGGAGCTCGTACATTTTGGCCCAGGCGGTGATATCCTCGGCAAAGTCGATGCCGTCGCGCCAGGCGCCGGCACGATCAAGATAGCCGTCGTAGCGGATGTCCATGGCGTCGCCGATGGCTTTCCAAAATGTGCCTATAGCGCAGACCTCGGCGTCGGTGAGGGCCCTCCATTCGTAGAGCCGCATGAAGCGAATGGGCTCTGTGACGCAGGTGGAAAGAGTGTAGAGAAAGTCCTCGTTGGAAATTTTCGAGGCGGCCTTGTAGGGGGCATGGAGATAGTTCATGCGGGCAATGGCTTTGAGGGCGCGTGTCGAGCTTGGAGGATTGATAGAAAACCTGGCGCGTTAGGATGATGGATGAGTTGGACGGAGGGAGGTTGGCTTACTCGCCGAAGATGACGACTGTGTCTTCGTATCTGATGGGTGTCAGTTAGTTATGAAACTCTGGATCAGGGTGCAAAGGCAGTGGCAGGGGATGAAGTGCAAAATGCCACATTCTACCGCCTCTCTGAGTGGCGAAGGAGTCTCAATCCATCGTGGTCTTGTCGAGCACGTCATCCGCCTGCATCTTGTCTAGGGGCGCCAATACCTTTTGAAGGAGTTTTTGGGATCAGCCAATTCCTTGGTGGAGTTGATGAGTTTGGACATTGTCTCGAAAGCGTAGGTCTGGCAAAATGTCAGTCCTGACACGAAGAAGGAGATTCACGGAGCAAGAGGTGTCACCTTGAAGATGGCGAACTGCAGTGCCAGCTCGTAGAACATGGGAAAGTCGCGCTCCATGATGTGCTTGAGAATGATTTGGGCATCGTCGTTGCTCATGCCCGCCAGGGAGGCGCGATCAGTGTAGCCAAGGCGCTTCTGGAGGGCGTTGATGTGGTAGAAGCGGAGAGATTGACAGAGAAGAAGGTAGCCTAGGAAGATAGAAAGCAGTATGGGTACTGACGGCCACGACATGGAGATGTGCGATGTTGGAATCATGTCGCCGACAGTCTCCTGCGTGGAGGATACGTCGGGGCCATTGACGACCGGATTGCTGGCGTTCATCGTCATGGTGAGAAGTTGTCGAGCCCAAGTTGTGATGGATGAGCGGGAGGCGTCTTGGGAACAGAAGTGCTATAGCTGTGGAAAGCGGTCAGAGCGAGGAAATGGCCACCTTAAATGCAGTGCCGTCAGATGGGAGCGGAGAAGGGCGTAGATGGGTAAGATTGACAGGCAGGAGTGACTGGTCAGTGTGGTAAGCAGTGGATGCAGGGCTGCATCTCGACTGGCGGTCTCTTCTGATCACGGCAGGTCATACACGTGTTGCTCGATGGTTGTGGAGTGCCATCTCGTTGTGTGACATCGATTCTGGCCACGATTGTGTACAGTGAGCTCATGAGAATTGTAGTGACTAAGACAAGACAAGTTCAGTCGTTGCATCCGTGCGGAGTCCAACTAAGAGCCGTGGTGTACAAGTGCTAGCTACCCACCTAGCTCCCCATCCAAGTTGGGCGAATTGCAGGTGCGTACATGTTCATGGTCCACTGGGAGAGACGGTACGCGCATACGGCGTGGCTTTTGATGGTGGATTTCAGGTCAACATGAAGCTATCGTTGATAGTTTTATGTCATTTATTCAAATGACAATATCCCGACACGACGGCACTCGATGATCAGGAGCCGAGATGCAATGTATGGCTGCGGCGCATGCACAGGGTGGTCGCTTTCACCTCGGTGTAGCAGAAACAAGCATTCTCGGTAAGAAAGGTAAATCTCGGTCGGCCTTCGCTTCAAATGGCGAGAAGTGGGTGGCCACACAGCCAACCAGTCCAACCAATGAGCCCCCAGCAAGGTACCCACTGCAGGCGCGCGTCTAGTAGCCCATTGTTCACGTAATTTCCTCGAAGCGACTTTCGAACTCGGACCTTGCAATCGACGTGGACGTGGACCAACGTGGACGTCCTTCGTGCTGCTCGTGCTGCCGCCGCTGCCCATTGAGGGAAGAGAGTCGGCGCCAGTCTGCGCTTGATGCCAAATCGGGAGCCCGCCTTGAGTCGCCTACCTACCTTAAGGTACCTTACCTTACCTTACCTACCTACCTAGGTAGGTAGGTACCTTAGAATGAATGGACTCATCGTGAGCTGGTTCATGCAGCTACGACTCGGTACCTTGCAGCTTCCCGCCTCCCGCCGCACCCCTTCGCAGTGTCGTTCCTGGCTGCTTTACCTGTGGGATCCTGGCCTAGTCCTGCCTTGAGACGAGTTCACAGCCTGTTCTGCCGGGTCCTGGATTCGGGTAGGCTGGCCTCATCGTATTGCAACCCCTCTCTCCTCCCACCTTGAATGTTGTCTTTCTTCACAGCAGATGCTCTTCCAGATCCGTGACCACAGACGCATTCTCTCATCCGATGACACCAGCCGGCCACACTCCGTCGATTTGACAACTGTCATCCATTCCTCGGGCCTGACCTACGGCCATCCCTCTCCGCGCTGGCCGGCCGAGCAGCCTGCTCCCACGCGTGACCCCTGCCGTTCTGCCCCATCTTCGTCGTCCTATCTCTTCCACCACGGCTGGCGGCTACCCATACCCAACGGGCCGGCTATTTTCGACCTCTTTTTCGAGTTTTGGCCCCATACTGTGACAGTCCGGCGTAGCTGTCCAAATGGGAGGCGGACCCATTTTCTGGCTGCCATCGTCGGCGGCCCATCGTGGGACCTCGTAGCCGCCGCCCTCGACCGGCCTGTTCTACGCGCCCAACCTCAGACAGCCGCCCATCCATCCACGGCCAGCCAATGTCCTTTGCCTCTTGTCTTGCCATCAATCTCTCTAGACACACAAGGCGAGTTTCATACTGCGTTCGCCAAGTTGATCGTTTCAGATCCACCTGCCGACCCCAGCTTCAGAGTAACACTCGCGCTTCTTCGCCCGTCTTTGTTTCTCGCCTCAAGCGCCGCCGCATGCCTGACAATTGTCTTTAAATCCACCATCGTGTCCGCCCCAGAGGTCACTGACATCTCTTGCCTTGCATTCCCTTCCTCTCAGACGACAGACCTGACCGCTGCGACCGACCTCTCTGAGTCGCTTCCTTTTTCTTTCTTTTCCTTTTTTCCTCTCTCTCTATCTCTCCCATTTCCTTGTCTCCTTTCCTTCGTTTCCTTCTCGTCGACCAGTCTCATCTCGTTTCCAAAACCAGGTTCCTATCCTCCAGTGCTACATTCGCTGCATAGCCCTACATCAGGTTCTGGGCATTTTCCTCGTCACAGCCTGCATCTCTCTTACTCTCCTGCCTCATCGGCCTATCTCTGCAATTAACGGACAACTTCATCATCAAACAACCTCCGGGAGAGGCTTTCGTTTATCATCACAGAAGCGACATTGGCTTCTTGAGACCACGTATAATCGGTCTTAATCGATAATCTACACGTCCTCCGTCACCATTCTGGCTCTCATCACTCATCACGCCTCGTCCACACAACATGCCGAAGCACACACGGTCATCCAGTTCCAGCCATCGCTACAACAACCCCATGCCAGTCTCTCTCGCTCCGGCAGTCAACCCCACCCCAAACATGTACAACCAGCAACGCCTTGCCATGCCGGATTACTTCCCCGTGGCCTCGTCCTCCTCGGCCGTCATGCAGGCCCAGCCCCAGCCCAACTATGACGCCTACGCCGCCGCCCCCAACGTGGGCATCCCCCCCATGCAGCACCGCGCCTCCTCGGGCGCCTGGACCCCACAAGACGACCAGACTCTCCTGGCGGCACGCGCGCAGGGCCTCAACTGGGCACAGATTCAGATCACCTACTTTGGAAACAAGACGCCCAATGCCTGCCGCAAGCGCCACGAGCGCCTCATGGAGCGCAAGGGTGCCGACGACTGGGACAACCGCAAGCTTGAACGTCTCGCCAAGGAGTACATGAGCATGCGCAAGGACATCTGGTCTGGCCTAGCTGCCCGCACAGGCGAGAAGTGGAATGTCGTCGAAGCCAAGGTGTGTTCTTCCTGCTCCTGCGCCGTCTCCTCCAATTTCCGTCATCTTGATGCTGACCATTTGCAGTGTATGTCCAACGGCCTCAAGAACTTGCAGAGCGCTGCCCGCAGCGCCGCGCGCCGCGAACGTCTGGAATCCGGCCAGCCACTACCACCAGGGTATGACGATGATAGCGGAATCAGCGGCATCGGGTTGACACCTGTTGACGAGCTAGACCCGTCCTACAGTAGCCCCGAGACGGCCTCGTCGGGCGGCCATTCGGCCAGCGGCGGAAGCAACGGTTACGCCCCGCAACACCACCAACACCACCACCAGCACTTTGCCATGCAGCCCATGCCTGGGTCCTACTACAGCCACCACCATCAGCAGCAGAACCACCATGGGTACACAAGCTCGGTCTCGTCGAACGGGTCAGGTGCTGCGTACAGTGGCTCCGGCCACACGGGGCACTCACAAAGCCCGAGCCCGTACATGCATCCGCACGGTCAGAGGCTGCCGAGCGTCGATATGGGCATCGATGCCATCATCAACAGACCTGGCGGCGTGCAGCAGTTGTGACGATGACGCAATGAGCGTCTCGGTTGTCTCCCTCCAAACCTTTGGGACTTTGTTACTTCGTGTCTTCTCGGGGGTACCGTGCCAGTCGGCTCGGGCGTTGGCGGCGTTTTCTCCTCTGCTCTTTTGCTTTCTGTCTGATTTGATCGCAATATTTTGCTTCCTTCGCGTGTTCCTCAATTTTCTTTTTCTTTTTTGGCTTTCTGTTGCAGAGCACTTTACGGCCGATTTGTGCGAAATGATCATAAGCAGGCAGTGTTGGGGTCCAGAAAAGGGGACTGGGGCCGCACTGAAACACACACACACACTGATACACACTCATTTATTTGCGGCCACAGGGTCGTAGTGGCGGCGCACGAAGCGCTTGCATGCTTAATGACAGATTGTCGGGGGCGGGTTGGCAAGGGGCCAGTGATTTATTTGTATATTGGCATTTTATAGATCCCACCGCGCGCCAAAAGGGTGGTCGAGAGCTCTGCGGGTGTGAGAATATGACGTGGCTGAGTTCTTGTCTGATTTGACTGGTTGTTATTTTGGGCTCGTCTTTTGCATATATGTTCACGTCATGCGGCACCAAGATGATGGAGGCTGTCTCACGTGGATCAACGTATGATGAACGAAAATGAATTGTAGGGAATCTGGAGAGTACGGAACACATGGTGGTGATACATTCTACCGCGGCCACACACTAGTTGAGCATACGCCACTGTTACGCCTTGCGAGGCGGTAGCGGCAAGGCTGGCGTCTCGTCGAGCTCATCCCACTCATCGTCGTCGTCGTCGTGCGGCGCGCCAAAGAGCGAGGCCCAGACGCGGCTCCACATGCCCTTCTTCTGCAGGGTGGCGAGCCCGAGGACCACGGGCAGGTGCCAGACGCTGGCCCAGAAGAGGCCGCGGGCGGTGCCGGCGTGGCCGGCGGCGCGCCAGAAGCGGAAGGCCTGCCAGGTGAGCCAGGCGTTGGCGGGCAGGCTCGTGACGGCAAAGGACCACTCGGTGACGCCGGCGGCGCAGAGGGCGAAGCAGAGGGGCGCAAAGGCGAGGCTGTAGCGCAGGGCGACGCGGCCGTTGCGGGCGGGGTTGGTCCAGGCGAGCATGCGCAGGCCGGCGGCGCGGTACTCGTCGCGGATGGACCAGGAGAGGGCCATGAAGTGGGGGAACTGCCAGGCGACGAGGAGGCCGGCGAGCAGCCAGCCGCCGAGGGAGCTGCCGTCCGAGGCGAAGAGAAGCTGGCGCCAGGAGCCGCCGTCGAGCGTGGCCGACTCGCCGGCGGCGGCGGCCCAGCCCATGAGCGGCGGGATGCCGCCGACGACGGCGCCGATCCACGTGTTGAGGACGGTGACGCGCTTCAGCGGCGTGTAGACGCCGGCGTAGAGGACGATGTTGGCGGCGCCGAGGAAGGCGACGGTGGGGTTGACGCCGAAGTAGAGGGCGCCGATGCCGCCGGCGGCGCCGAGGAAGGCGAAGAGCAGGGCGACGCGCGGGGCGATGATGTTGCGGACGAGCGGCCGGTTGCGGGTGCGCGACATCTTGGCGTCGGTGGCCGGCTCGTAGAGCATGTTGAGCGCGTTGGCCGAGGCCGAGCAGAGCGTCGTGCCCGTGGTGAGGAAGAGGAGGGTCAGCGGCGAAAGCGAGGGCAGCTCGGTGACGGCGGGCGACAGGAACGACGGCACCGGAAACAGGGCGTAGGGGACCATGGCCGTCAAGACGACGAGCACCGTCAGCCTCGGCTTCGACAGCGAGAGGCAGGCGGAGAGGATGCGGCGCAGCGAGCGGGCCGGCTGGCTGGCGGCCACCGTGGTGAGGGCCGAGGAGGCATCTTGGGCGGGGAGGACCGCGGAGGAGGAGCCCGAGTCAGCTTCTGCTTCGGCGGCAGCGGCGGCGGCGGCGGCGGCGGCGGCTCGCCGAGCAGCCTGGCGACGTCGATGTGGTAGTGCAGCATTGACGGGGGGCTGTGTTGCGTCTAGACGACTTGTCGAAGCCGAGACTTTTGCTGTTGTTGCTGCTGCTGTTGACGACGAGTCGTTGGTGACAGTGGCAGACGTTCGACTGCTCTGGCTCTGTGTGCGGGCCTTGACGGCCGAGGCGGCGGCGCGCTCGAGAGCATTGTTGGGGAGGAAGTAGCTGGCGCTGAGGCGACTAGAGGGCGTTGTCGACACGGCACGGCGTGCGAGGAGTGACGCGTGGGATGGTGCGCGCAGCACGGGGCGAAGCTGAGCTGTGCATCGTCGACAGATGGTGGAGGGATCGAGGAGGTTGATGCGAAGGAGGGTTCGGTTCGGCGCAGGCGGCCGCATGGTAGGCTGGGCGGGGGGGGCCGACGATCACGCCGGCATCACCTGTAGAAGAAGTGTTTCCGTATCAATGCGCCATTCGGGAAGCGATTGATGGGCGGGGGATGGCCAGGGGGGGTTCGATGATAGATTGATAGGCGACGGGACGGTGATGGGTGATGGTGGTTCGTTCGACAGACCTTGGACTTTTGCTGGTGTCCGAAGTAGACCGAGCCGTGGTCTGGCAGGCACGATCGACGGTGGTGGTGTAACCAATGAGGGGGCCTCTGCTCTTCATCCACCGTCGACAGCTGGTGCCGATTCTCAGCTGGCAGGACCCCTCTCTTCTTCACTCTCCCTCCTTCTCTCCTTCCCTCCTTGTCGAAACACCATGGCCGATACCATGGCCAGACATGACGACCTACCATCCCAACACCACCAATACTTCTCTCACCACACCATGTGGCCAGTGTGTAAGGTAGTACAGGATGGGCGATGCTCAAGTCGACTCTCAGAGCTAGAGTCCGTAGCCTGGCAATAGGACAAGCGTCCCCATGAGCTACCACACTGCTTTGTCTGCTCTTCAACCTCGAGAGAACCATTGAGATCCCTTTTCGCAGCATCCGCATTCCTGGAATGTCCATCGAGGCCTACCAGACGCTTTCGGAGACTACCATACAAAGTTGCTCTTTGTTACCATCAAGAACGGAGCTTCAAAACCTCCGCCACACTGGCAACGCCCAGATCCCCCTTATACACTGCCTGCCTTTGTTGACAAGGGTGAACAAAGGCAGATTTTCATTCATAAAGAATCCCCCCTTCAAACCCGAATACAATGCTTCGCCACACGACGACTCCATGGGGCATCTCCGTGGAAGAAGCTTCCACCTGTTGGTCTTTGTCCACCTTGCCATCCATAACATTGCGCACCTGCTTCACCCCACGATGCCAATTCCCGTCCCCTTGCCATATGCTCTCTTCGTGTTACTACTGTCACCGCCTTGTTGGGTCCATTGGCCAAACCCCATATCTCTTCGCAACCCCGACTGATACCGCTCTCTCGTATATGCCGCAATCTCGTGCTGTATCGGTGCCCCCCTAGACCAGCTTTACCCTCGCCCATTTCCCTTGCGCCATGACCCAGCTTTTCGGAGGCTTGGCCCTCGGAGGACATGGCGTTCGTGAGCCAAACATCCCACAAGTGGCGCCAGAGAATCGTTACAACGCCCTGATCCTCCCCTCGGACGCACTGTACAAGCAAATCGAGGACGAGTTCAAGTTCCATCTCGCTGATCCCCGAGTCGCCGTCGGTGACGTCCTCGACAAGTACTTCACACCTCATGAGGCAAAGCTCTTTTTACCGATAGCCGAGTCCACAAGCCTCGTCCAGATACAAGACGAGAATACGCAACGCTACAGAGACATCTTACGCACCAGGTTTAGGGGCCATCCTCTTTCGCTGGCTAGCAAATTCGCCATGCTCTATTTCGGCCTGCCCATTGAGCCGGCCATCTCGCACCTCTTCGACGCGCAGCGACCTAGGCTCGATCTTCTTGATGACAATACAACTGAGGGCGGCATGGCTCGCCCGCCTCTGCACTTTCTCACCGCTCACGATCGGCGCAATTACGGCTATGACCACCGACGGGGGCGAGAGGCAGGGTACAGCACGCTACCCGTAGCTGCATTGAGTCTGCGAGGCACCGATGCCGAGCCCGTTCTCGGCCTGCGAGGCGGCGCCATCGATGACGAGCTCCATGATGATTACCCTGACAATCTACCAGTAGAAGAGGGCGACGAGAATTTATCAGACGACAACGTTGAAGAACCATCTCCGAAGAAGGACGTGCCCGAGACTGCACCAGAAGGTGATGTTGTCATGAAGGACGTTTCCGACCAGGAACAAAGAACATACCGGCCCCCCGCAACAGCATCCCTCCCCTCCCAGACTTGGCTCTACGGTTTCCAGGGACGTATCTACATTGACGTCATGAAAAGAAAGGAGGCGGAGAAGGGCCTCGAGGCGTTGCTCTCGATGCGTCCCGGGCACGATTGCGACGTTATTCTCCAACGATACAACGCAACGACACACCAAAAGCAGGAGGAGACCTTCTTCCAGACCCACGCTGATGTGATCAACTACATTGCCGACCACTTCTCCTCGGCGCAGAATGCGTGGTTTGTTCACCGTGCTGGCGAGAGTCCGCCCGAGACATATATCCCCTCGACCAGCACCTTCGACACCCTCGTCGAGCTGAATCATGTCGCTGGGGGGCAGCCCCGTGTTGCCTATTTCCGCACGCCCTCGAGAACGTGGTTCAACGGCCCCGACGGCAACGCCAATTTGTACTGGGCCTTTGGTGCCAACCATTACATGCCCTTTCTGCAGAACGCGCAAGAGGTCCTCCTCGGCCGCCCGCCAGAGGGCCGCAGAGGTCCCCATGCTCTCCTGCGCTATGCCCACGGCGACGGCAGCCATATCAAGACGAACGAAGGCCAACCTGTCACCACGTCGTGGTACGGCGGGAACGAGACCAACGCGAATGTTTTCCATTGGATGGTCCCCCAAAATCCGGACACGCGGCACACTCTCCAGCTGCTGCGGCGTGATCTAGCACCCCGCTCCGCCGTCCTCCTGGCGCCGGGGAGCGCCAATGCCAGGGGTACCTTCCAAATCGCTTGGCCGTACAGCAATCTCCGTCGTAAGCTCGACAGCTTCTGCCACGACGAGTACCCCAACACCCAAATTGAGTCATTCTTCGTGTGGTCCCACGACGAGTTTCTGACGGGCCATCGGTCCATGCCCATGGGGCAGTGGAACCCTCGCGAGAGCGACGTGGACAAGCTGGCGGATCATGAGCTGCACATGACCAGACTCATGCAGGCCTACGTCAAGGAGACGCACGGCAACGGCTGCGCGTTTGTCTTCCAGCCTCAGTATGAGCGCGACATTGCCGACGACACAACATGCCAGCTGCGCTTGAAAGGGTGGGAGGGGACCGCTCCCTTTCCGGAGCAACTGGAGAGTGTCGACATGCTCTACGAGCAGCTCATTGTCGCTTCCACAAATGTGGCTGAAGGTCAGCCTGCGTCGCGAACCGGTGCGCTTACCATGGCCATGCTGAAGAACAATCTCGTCTGTCTCGCCGATGGCCCGGTGGATAGTCCTAACACGCGGACATTTGTCGTTTTGCCTACCACGAGCCATGACGAAATGCGTGCCATGCGTCGCCAGATGACGAGCCAAGTCATCACCGCAGAGCTGCTCTCCAATAATCATTCTGATTTCATCGAGCGTATGACGGCTTCCAACAGCTCTTCGCACCCATGGGGCCCACGCTACGGCCTTGTCAACCAGTGGCGGGAGCGGATAGGCTTCGAGAAGCTGCCCAAGCCAGGCGATCCCGTCTTCGAAGAGCTGAAGAAGAAGCTGGGCCCCTCTTCCAAGAACGGACCCAAGGCTGGAGACAATGGCAAGCCAAAGGACAGACCTCTCACGGACGAGGAGATTTGGGGAAAGGACGAAGAACCATTTCTCAAGCACGAGATTAACCAGCGCGAGCTGTCGTGGGCCCGGCAACCGAGCATCTGGGACTCGGGCACGTACAACCCCTCGATCCCCACCAACGCGCCTCCCCGGGAAGCCATCTTGCGCACAGGCAAGGGCCGGATCCCTGTACTGTCCAAGGGGACGCTCACGCCGACAGAGGTGGCCCGGATGCAGCGAGACTTCCACGAGCTTCGGAACCTGAACATTCAGAGAATCGCCTTCTGTCCGTTCCCAAACTGTAAATTTAGCTACCGTGTTGACAAGATGGACAAGATCAGCAGGCATCTGAGGCAGCACACGACGAACAACTGTCCGTGGTGTCCAGAAAAGCTATATGAGCACTGGGACAAGCCCCAGCGAGACCGCCACTTCAAGAACAAGCACGAAGCGGAACTGCGTTCGGTCCTCAAGCAAGCGGCCAACAGACCCGTCACGGACCCGTTCATCGAGAAGCAGCAGCAGCAGGAGGCCAATGGTGCCATCGTCACCAGAACACTCATCCCGCAACCCTTCTCGTGGACGGCCAAGCCGAACTCCATCTTTGAGCAAGTTGTGAAGAGGCCTACCGACCTCAGGGTTGCTCGCCTGCCACCCAACAGGGCCAACCCCAAAGAGATGGAGTTTAGCTTCTGCGACCGCTGCGGGCGCGACCACAGTATGCTCAACGATGCAAAGGACCGTCGGCACCACGACCGAGTATGTGTGCCCCATGCTGAAGGTGCCGGTGCCTGCACCTTCTGCGAGACGTGCGGTTCTCATGTGTGGAAAACGGAGAACGACGCTCTGAACTGGGATCCCACGGCCAAGCTCCCACACCGCTGTAGGGGGCTCGCCCACTCGGGCAAGCCATTCTGTAAATCCTGCGGACTCTCACTAGGCCAGTACTCCGACGAGTACGTTGACAAGCACCGCAAGTTCTGTGGCGCATTCTTCAGCGTCATTGGCACCTTCTGCCCCTACTGCCAGCTGAAATTTGATACCGTGCCCGGGGCCGACAAGGTCGAGGACGTGATCGAGGCCAAAAAGGTACATATCAACACCTGCCGAAACGATCACGTGCATCCAAGTTTGCAGGTGCAACGAGGCCAGATGACGCCCTTTGATCTCTATGATGAGGACTATTGGCGCGAGTGGACGCGACCGTACGATGAGCAGTACGACGGACCTCGCGCGTTCAACGAGGTGCTTCGGCTGCCCCATAGGGCGACGAAGGCCCTCTTGCCGCCCCTTGCTTGGTGGGAGAAACAGGGGCCGCGGGACTCGGTCGTTGACCCGCCGCAGGATTGCGGCGTCTGCAGAGCGGCTCTTGTTGGGCTTGACGCGTCAAGCGTGCTGCAGCACTTTGAGGCCGACCACAATGACGATAAGCCCCTCGAAACGTGTCCGTTGTGCGATCTATCTTTCACGGCGCCGGTCGCTGAAGGCGAGACGCAAGTGTATCTCGCTTCACGCGCACAGCAGCAGCGGCACATGGAGTGCCACGTTTTCGACCTGTGGAACGACATCCGGATGAACTCGAGCAGGCAGAAAATCACCCACCCGACGGAGAATCCATTCAGGCAGGGCCACCCTCTGTGGGACCCCAAAGAGTACGGGCTCGACAGGCGCGACAAGCGATGCCCGGCGTTCGCCGTGTGCGGTGCCATGGTGGGGTTCATGACGCCGGAGCAGTGGCGGCTACACAAGAAGCAGGTGCACGGCAGCGAGGAGTGGCAGCTCGAGACGCCGGGACAGATCGCGTCTGGGACGAGGGCGGCCAGGGCAGCAAAAGAGCTTAGGGCAGGGAAGAAAAAGGGTTCGGACGACAGCGGTGGTGACGGTGGCGGAGGTGGCAGCGGTGGTGACGATGGCGGAGGTGGCGGCGGCGGTGACGGCGGCGGTGACGGTGACGGCAGCGGAAAGAAGGCGCCTCAGGAGAACACGCCTGGAGAAGAAACGACATTACCGAAAGAGCTCCCCAAAGGCGACTTCGCCGTTGTGGAAACAGACTACTGTTCACGATGCCTCCGCAAGATGCCCCGTAAGAATAATATTGGTCCGGGGAAGCTCTCGTGGGAGCAGCAGGTCATGGTACGTCTAACACAAAATACTTCACCTACCCTCTCCATCACACTTGACGATGGGTTACTGACAAGACATGCACAGGCTCACTGTGACCCGAAGCGCAGCTGCCGCGTCCCCTACCAGCGGGGCAGCGACGCCAACTCCGTTCCTAACATGTCGGGCTTCTTGTCTAAGGTGCAGATGACCAACCTGGGGGGAATCACCAAGCTGAGGAGGAACTTTGCGACAGGCCATCCCACATACGCGCGGACAATTTACCCTACTGATGGGAACTTTGCGCGCAGCACGACAACGTGGGAGTTTGATCCGAACCGGAACGAGAACAGCAATGCTTGGGGGATGCCGTTCCCGCCACCGCCACCTGGGGGGACCCAGGCCGGAGGAGGCGATGATGGAGGCGGTGGAGATGGTGGTGACGGCGGAGGCGGAGGTGATGATGGAGGGGATGGGGGCGGTGGAGGTGATGGTGATGGCGCAGGCGGGGGCGGGGGCGGAGGCGATGGTGATGGCGGTGGTGGTAGTGATAGTGACAAAGGCGGTGGTGATAAAGACGGTGGTGATGCTGGCGATGAAGGCGACACAGCCCCAAGCAGTCAAGCCGGAAAAAAGCGCGCCAACCTTACACCAAAAACACCAGCCTCCAGCAGGACAATGGGCGATGGCGGAACTAGCAGCGGCGGCGGTCTCAGCAGCAGCAAGCGAAAGCGAGGCGACGCGCAAACTGATCCATCCTATCGACCGAGCAAGGAGGAGCTCGCGATGGAGCAGCAGGAGGTGCAGAAGGAGGTACAGGAAGAAGGAGAAAGGCAGAAGAAGGACTCAGCCCGGACGGCAAAGAGGACGAAGCACGTCTGATGAGGGCGAGATGAAGTATTCGACGGATATAAGGGGTTTGGCGATGCTTTTCTTTTGATACCTAGATATTAATGCATGTTGTTCCTTTCTGTACCTTCTGGGGTTGTGGTTCACTTCTCAGGTGATGGTCAGTGAGTTGGACTTACCCCTGACCAGCCGGTGGCAGCTGCCTCTCTAGACCAGCAACAGCTCAGGCCGGACAGGTGCGGCCAACAGCAAATGCCGGTGACGACACGGGTGCAGCACAGGTGCAGCGGCAGGTGCATGCCGCCAACAGGGAGGAGCAAGCGACGCACCTTCTGAGTCGCGGAACCGGCAGCGGCAACCATCGGCCGAAACGCATCTCCAATCGGGCAGGCGACACGGACAGGGACATGACAATACGTAACAAAGTCGCCGACCCGAGACACCAACGATGCCCGGTGACCATTTGGGTTTCTCCCCTTGCTCCTCTCGCTCCTCTCTCTCCTCTTCAGTCATACGAGGTGCAGGCAGAATCGGTGTACAAGAAGGTCGGCGACCTCCCGGCATCTGTTACGGTTTCATTGTCGTTGCTCTCCTCGCCGACTGACCTGACCAGCTTTTGACTACCTACCTACGCTCGCCCCTGACACCAAGTCAGGTACAAAGGTACCTGTACCGGGGAGGTAGTCGACCCTGCGCCGATCGCGGTCCACCTGATAAGAAAAAAAGGGTTCATTATCTCTTGCCTCGCCGTTCGTTCCAATTGAACTGGGCCCCATCAAACCCCGAGCCGGCATCCCTGTTACCTTGTCCACGCATCGTCACGAGGTGCCTCACAGACACCAACTAGGAACTGACTCTTACGTATAACCTCCCTTGCCCTCTGTCCTCCCGACAGCGCCTCGTTTGACTTCCTCCTCACAGCTCCAACAAGGAGACCTCCTGCACCGACGGCAACCCGCCAAAACCACCAGCTCCAATAAATCAAGAACAACGCCACCAACAAAGGCAACGACCAGCAATACGTCACACTCAACGCCCAATGAAGGCACCTCGACGCCTGACCTGCGAACTCTCGCAGCTGGCGACGACCCGACAATACCTTGCCTCGACCGTGCGCCCCTCCTCCCGATGTTGCCAATACCTTCACACTTCGCCCTCACCTCGCGCCCCACCAAAGTCGTCCTCGCCGTCGTCCAGACCACGAACGTCTTGGTGGAGGTCGTCTCGACGCGCCAGGCCAGCAACCGTCACCCTCATCGCCAGCGCCGGGCTGCTGTCAGCCTTCGCTGGATTTGCTGAGCCGACGAGCACCACAAAAGACGAAGCGCCACCGCCCCCTGAGAATAATGACAGTCGAGACCCCAAGCTACCTCGCTTCAGGTTATCTGAGGTCAAGGAACATGGGCCCGACTCGGAGAGGCCGTGGGTCACCCACGAGGACAAGGTCTACGACATTACAGACTGGATCGGAGCACATCCTGGAGGCGACGTCATCCTGCGCGCCGCCGGAGGTAGCATTGACCCCTACTGGAACATCTTCACCGTCCACAAGGCCCCCTACGTTCGCGAGATTCTTGCTCAGTACATGATCGGACTCATCGACGTCGCCGATCTTGTGGATGGGCAGCCCCCGGCAGAGCTTATCGAGGACCCTTTCCGAGACGATCCCACCCGCGACCAGAGGCTGGTCATCATGACCTCGAAGCCGCGCAACGCTGAGACACCGCTGGACGAGCTGGCCGAGACATTTGTCACACCGCAGGAGCTGTTTTACGTGCGTAATCACATGTGGGTGCCCAAGATCGAAGACCCAAAGCAACACACTCTCACCATTGAGCTCCTCGATGGCACAACCAAGGACTACACCGTCGAAGACCTCAAGACCAAATTCAAGCCCGTCAAGATCGCCGCGACTCTCCAGTGCTCTGGCAACCGTCGCAAGGACATGACAACCCATGCTCGCGACACAAATGGCATCCAGTGGAACGTCGGCGCCATCTCTAACGCCGTCTGGGAAGGCGTCAAGCTTTCCGACGTGCTGGCCGACGCAGGGTTCCCCCTCGCCGAAGCGCGCGCAGGTGACACGGACGCTCGCCACGTGCAGTTTGCCGGTCTCGAATCATACGGCGCCTCCATCCCCATCGATCCTGTTCTTGACCCCCGCGGCGACGTGATCGTCGCCTACGCTATGAACGGTGCACCACTGCCTCCTGATCACGGTTTCCCCCTTCGCGCCCTCGTCCCCGGTTACGTTGCGGCGCGTTCCGTAAAGTGGCTTCGCCGTGTGATTGTCTCTGAAGACGAAAGCCAGAGCCAGTGGCAACAAAAGGACTACAAGCTCTTCGGACCCAACCAGACCCATCCCGACTGGACCACGGCACCCGCCATTCAGGAGATGCCGATCACGAGCGCCATCACCGCCGTCAAGCTCGGCCCCTGGACCACTGTGCCCCCCATGAAGGCTCCTGGCGGCCGCCTCCTGACCCCGCCACCCGAGGCCCGCGGCCGCGAAGCAGCCGTCACGGGCTACGCCTACTCGGGCGGTGGACGCCGCATCGTCCGCGTCGACGTCAGCCTCGACAACGGCCGCACCTGGGACCAGGCCAGACTCCTCGCCGACACGGTCAAGCCCGGTCCCGACCGGGCGTCCCAGGACCACGGCCACAAGTCCTGGGCCTGGCAGCGGTGGCGCTATGATGGCGTCGTGCCCTTTGGTGACGGCCCCGAGGGCGGCAAGGTGTGCTCAACGCTTCTCGTCAAGGCGACGGACGAGGCGTACAACGCCCAGCCCGACGGCTACGAGGCCATCTGGAACTTTAGGGGCAACCTCACAAATGCTTGGCATCGGTACCGCGTCTGCTCCGAGTGTCAGGCCGAGAAGGCCGTCAACGAAGACAACAGGTGAGGGAAGAAGGAGGCAAGAAGAAGAAGAAGAAGAAGAAAACCAAAACACAATCGGCATTCCTGCCCTCTTTTCACTCTGTGCTGGGGTAACTGTGGCGAGGTTTTGGGCTTCCAAGCAAAGCATGGCAGAAGGGCGATTTCGTTTCTGACCAGCGGATAGCGAGGAGTGATAGCGAGGGGTTTAGCGCGGCGCTTCATCAAGGACATTATTCTCCCGGGGAACAATATTTTATGTAATTATTATATTTCACACCTTGACCGTGGTCAAGGAAAAGGCATAATGCATTCGTACATTCCTATCTTCCTCACGTGCGAAGGGACATGCGACTCAAGACGGCGAACGCAGAAAGGCATGGTATCATACACATACGAACACGCCTACTGTACAACAACAACAACAACTAACGGCCACTTCTCACGCGCAAAGAAACAAAAGCCTTTCCATCTATACCTTCTCTACCCAGCCGCCCCCGTCCCTGCAAATAGGCTAGAAATACAGCCACGGAGCAGTTTGCTCCTCCCTGCCTCCCTTGTCTGGTGTACACACCTCCTCGCTCCTGATTGCCTCTTCCGATTTCGGCCCCACGTCTAACCGACGCATCTCTCGCAGCCTGCCTGGCAGACCTTCTTATTCCTCGCTGTCGGTAAAGTACTCAAACTCATCCGGCACAGTCGCCTCCTCATCGCCCTCGCCATCCTCGTCCACCGCCGTCAGGACACCAGCGGCCGCCGCGGCACCGATGCCGCCCATGTCGTCGTCGTCATCGTGGCGCACCCGCGTCTGGCTCAGCAGGTTGTTGAACTCATTCAGCGAGCGAAGGTCTCCGCTGGCGCCGGCGCGGAGTGCCTGCTGAATAAGCTCCTGCTGTTGGCGAGTGGTCATCTCAGGACGCTCTCCGCCACCGTTCCTCTGGCCCGCGACGGGGGCCTTCTCGGTCGTCACCTTCTTCAGCTTCTCCTCCATGAGGACCTTCTCCTCATCGGGTTGCGTGTCCTCCAGGAGGAGGGGGCCACCGCTGGGCTGGTGTCATTGTTAGCTTGCTGCCGGATTCTGTCGCGCGTCGGAGTAGGGAATGCTTACCTTCTTGACGGGTCGGTACCGGTCCGACGGGAAGCTGACGAACTTGAGCTGTCCCGGGAGAACACGGGACATGTTCTCAATCTCGTACCCGACCTTCTCCTTCTCGGCCTTCTTCTTAGCATCCACAGGGGCAGGGGTGCCCTTCTCGCCTTCGGCCTCCTTCTTGTCCTTGGACGACTCATCGGCAGCCTTAGGCTTCTTCTCCTCGTCAACCTCCATCTTGTCGACAGCCGGCTTGGGCTGGTCAATGTCCATGCTCTCGCGACGCTGGGCGCGCTCCTTCTTTTGGGCACGGCGCTTGGCCTGGGCGGTCGTCGACAGCACGGCGGTCGCCACCATTGTGGGTCCCTCCTCGGCCTTGACCTCTTGCTCTGGGGGGTAGTCAAAGAGGCTGGGGCGAGTGGCGCAGTGGAACTTGAACTGGGGGATCTCCAGGTCGTGGTCGAGGCCAATGATGGATGTCGGGGAGAAGGCCAGCGAGAGGAAGTGGGTGAAGGGGAACCAGTACCAGTACTGCGTGAACACGGCCATACCGATGATGCCGGCCATGTTCAGGTTGCCGCTCTGGGTCTGGAGGCCGATGGTGCAGTTGCGGCCACCAGCGTCAATGATGCCGAGAGCCAGCGAAGCGCCGAACTTGGTCATGGCGTCCTCGTGGCGGTCGCCGACGACCTTCTTCAGTGTCTTGCGGATCGCAGCCACCTTGGGGTTCATGACCTCGTTCTGCTGGATCATGATCATGGCGAGCGAGATGAGGGCACCCTGGCGGACAAAATCGGTAGGATCCTTCATCATAGGCTCCAGCAGATCGATAGCCTCGTCGAGGCCTGTGCCCGCACACGAGATGCCGAGCGCCATGGCGGAACCGTAACGCACATGAGGGTTGTAGGATTCGGAGAGGAGCTCGACCATCCTGGGTACGCTGCCGGGCTTGCGGAACAGGATGAAACCCAAGCTCATGACAGCAATGCGGCGGACGTCGTCGTTCACATCGCTGACGGCAGTGTGGAGAAGCTTGCGGATAGCCTTGTTGCTGCCGGTGCCGCAGTAGGCGAGGGCGACGGTCAGGATACCTCCGTACCTCAGAGTTGGGTCAGGGTCGTTGAGGAGACCCTCGATCATGGCGTCCGCGCCCTCCTGGCGACCGTACATGATCAGAGCCATGCCGATGGCAAGACCGCGTACAATCTTTTCGTGCGTCGTCTCGTGAGCGTAGGTAATCATGTCCTCGAGAGCCTTGACGTTGCCAGTGCCCAGCATGATCAGACCCATGGCGAGACCGACGGCCTCACCGTTGAGGGCAGAGTCGGTGAAGAGAACATTCTTGAGGTTGTCAAAGATCTCCTCAGAACCAGTACCCATGCCTGCGATGCCCAATCCGAGAGCTCCGCCGTGCTGGATCACCTCCTCCTCGGCGGACGCGAACTGCGTCTTGAGGTAGTCGAGGGCGTCGGCTCCGTGGTTGGCATGAATCAGGCCGTAGGCGTACAAAGCACCACCTTGGCTGAAGATGGATCCGCTGCTCAGGCCACCGGCCTGGGGCAGGTACGGCTCGAGGAGTTTCCGGGACTGCGTCAGGTTGCCACGGTGAATGACACCGAGAGCAGCAGTGGCGGTGAACTTGGACCAGTTGACAGCCTTGCCGAGCCAATCCAAGTTGTCGCGGAAGAACTTGTCGTTGGTGGTGCCCTGGTTCATGAAGGCGTTGCAGAAGGTGACGGCGGTGTGGAAGATGGAGTTGCGGCCCTCAAGACTGTCGCGAACCTTGTTCAGGATGCTGAGGTCCGTACGGTTGTTGCGGTAGAGGAACTCAAGGTTGAGCCTGATGGTCTTGCTACCGTCCAGAATGGCGCGGATGTTCTTGTAGACCTTGGCCAGGTCATCCGACACCGTCTCTTCGGCAGACTCTTCGTTCTCCAGCAGCGGCTCGGCCTCCTCGCTGTCGTCATTGTCATCCTCGGACGCGGCAGGCTTCTTGGGAGCCTCCCCGGAGGGCAGCGACTTGATGATCTTGCCCAAGAATTCCTGTGTGCCGTTGTCGTACAGATCAAACGCGATCTGGTATGCATTGGTAATGGAAACGCGGTCTTCATTTGAGACGAGCTGTCGGAGCATGTGAGACGCCTCCTCGTCGGAGTTGAGGTAGACGACACACTTCGCGATGGCGAAATAGTCAGGGTTTGGGATGTCGTTCAGCAGATCGAGAATGAGGCGCAAGATCTCCGTCCTGAAGCTACGCTCCTGGACGAGATCCATGCATATGCTGAGGGCGTACTCCATGAGCTCGTCAGCAGGGCTCGGAGCGTCGGACGCCTTGCCCTTGGCCGTCTTCTCATCGTCGCTGGCGCGCTTGATGACTCGCCGGAGGACCTCGAGGTTTTTGGCCTCGACAGCAATGCCGACCACTTGCCTGTAGCGACCCTCCTTCAGGCACGACTCGAAGAGGCGCTCGACAACCCTTTGCAGGGCTTCTCGGGTGGACTTGTCAGCAACAGGCGCGATGGAGCCGGACCGGCCCTCTTTTACTGGCTGGAAGGTAGGGTCCAGAATCGTGTTGTCGACAGAGGCGCGGGACAGCAGGGACTTGGAAGGGAGGGTGGTCTGGGAGAAGGGTGTCGTCGGTGACATCAGAGCTGTGCCGTCGGCCGCACCGCTGGCAAAAGTTGTGGCCAGCGCAGGCAGCGATGCATCATTCTTGACGGCGGTGGGAACGGTGTGCTCGGACGCACAGACGGCAATGTAGTGGTCTACGCACTTGGAGATAATGGTCTCCTCAAACTCGCCGGGGGCGTCGAGCTTGAATAGATCGCCGGCGGCGAGGGCAAAGCTCATGCTCTCATTGTAGGCTTGGAGGTGGTAGTAGACCTTGGCAAGGACGAGGGCAGCGAGCTGGCGGTCGGGGAAAGATTCGTCCTCGTAGAGAGCCTCGCTACGGCCCGGTTAGCTTGGATAGCCGGGTGGGAAGATGGAGGGAGGCGACTACTCACATTTGGCCCAGAGCTCCAGCGACCTCGGTCCAGATGGTGTCGATATCGTCATTCAGGGTCTCAAGCGCGAAGACCTTGAGCTCGTTCTCCTCATCGGCGAGGAAGCCCAGAACGCCGGTTGCCGATACCAGGCCCGGCATTTTGAAAGCTCTCGAAAGGTAGAAAGAGTGTGGATGATTCGGTTGTGATAGCGACTCGTGACGTGGGAAGTTCGAAAAAGGCTGCAGGCGGAGAGTATGGAAAGAAAGGTAGTAACAGGTTTGGGCGGGTTGAGGTTCGATTACAGAGCGCCGCCTGATGTCGAGGATTCGATGGAGAGCGGCGGATGGAGGCTGATGGAGGCCGATGGAGGTGTTGTTGGTCGATTGGTGCTCTCTCCAGGGAACAGCAAGCGAGGTCGCGAGATGAACCACGTCAGGCACAGTCTGCCTGGCGCTGCTGGCTGCGTAGAGCTGCACGGACCCACATCCGGCGACACCATGAGTAAGCACGCTTTAAGGCTTGGCTCCCGTCTGCAGGTGGGCAATGATGGTAGGGCAGGCGACCAGGGGCCGGGCGGCTGACTACCCAACTTGCGAAAGCCTCATCACGTGATTTGAGATTACGATGAAGTAGGGGAACACCCAGGAATCAGTTTCTGCCAACCCGGTTAGACCGCATGGAGCTTAGCACATGTCACAGGAATGGCGTTCGTGGCCTTTTAGGAGGCCACAAGCCGGGACTGTTTCTCACATGCCCAAAATTGATGTGTCACACAGGTCTGAAGCCTGCTTCTGGAAGCCAGACCTGTGGCAATAATGGAGTCGCCCGGTAAGGCCATATCTGGCCTTATCCCCCCCTTCATCAAGACAAGGGAAGAAAAAAAATGATCCGGGGCAGAGGGGGGGGGCAAGATGAGTGGCCGGTGGAATTGGATCGGTTTTTCTTCACCACCATGTCATAGGTGCGATAGCTGGGTTTCATCGCTTAGACCATCATCCCAACCTGCCTGGCCATGCTGCTGTGCACTCCTAAACCACCATGTCCGTCATGATCTCTCATCTCATCATCTATGCACTTATTTGGTGGCTGCCTGTCTTCCTGTGACTGCGTCCGTGCATTGCAATGGCCCCTGAGAGGCTCGACAGACAGCCTTCGCCTTTTTTTCCTTCCCCAACTAGCCAACCACACTAGCCTGAGACCTGATGAATGAAGTAAAAAGCGAATCTGGCTGAGCACGTAGCCTGGAGCGTCCTAAGACAGATCCTGAATTTTCGAACCAACCCAGACTGGCCTGGGTCGGACTGCTGAGGCCATCGTCAAAGGGGACAGAGAGGACAATAGGCTCCGTCCATTTCGACATCTTTCGTCTCAACATGCATTCCCCTGATTCTTGAGAATGGAGACTGACAGATCAAAACTGACTGAGTGACTGACCATCGGCTGTCTTCTGTCCATCGTAGGTACGCAACGACGTATCCCTGCCACGCGCCCACCAACCACGCGTTCAGTTTCTGCCGTTGCATCCTACCTTGCCTTACCCAGCCTACCTACCTACAATCTTACCTATCTGCCTGACCGCACGGCACTGTTCATTGATTCATTCATCCATCCATCTATCCATTCACATTTCTCCCCGTTTGCTCTAGTCCCTAAACGCTCGCCAGATTGTGCACATCGAACTCATCGCCTCATCATTTCTCCAATCGCCGACCCAATCGCGTCAGACCGACCTCAGGCATCCGCGACTGTTCTGCGCTGTCGCAAACGCAGACGCAAGCACGCTCCGAGCAGACGGTTTTCTGTTCTCTGTCCTACACGTTCCGCCCACCAACAGCAGCAGCATCTGGCTGGTCGACCTTCGCTCATCCTCCAGCCGACAATCTCCAATTCTCCGAATCACACTGGCGTGATGCCCATCATTTGCCATTCGACCTCTACATGATAGCCCGTGCCGACAACCATCGCTAACCGACGACGACTCGCGGCCGAAAATTATTCGTCCTGCGCTTCAACATCCCTTCGTTCGCCCTCGACTCGCCTCGCCACGAGCCCGTCGCATGCGCAGCCTCATGGGACCGAGGGAACCGCGCCGGCAGTAGAAGCATCGCCTGTTACGACGCCCCGCCGCCCTGGAAGATCCCGGCTTTCCATCAATCGTCCTGAGACGCGCCCGCGCCGCCCCATCGCGAGATCGCGAAATTCATCGACATGGATCTCAGGAGCTTGATGAACACCAACGACGATGGCGAGCGAACCGGAAAGCCTGCACCACACGGTCCTCCGAAGCAGCAGCAACAGCAACCGCCGCCGCATCCCCATTATGCTCAGCAGCAGCAGCAGCAGCAGCATCCTCAACAACATCCCCAGCAGCAACAGCCGCCGCCTGCGCAGACCCCAACCACCCCGGCGCAAGGTCCTACGGCCTTCGCTTTTAGGGAGTCGGCATACAGCCATGCCTTGCACAGCTCGCCAGGCAAACCATCTGCGCCCCAAGAATACTCCGCCCACGGACAACCTGGCCCCGGCCCTGGACCAAACTCTGGCTCCTATCCCCCGCAGTCACCATACCAAGCACCGGGGCCTTACCCAAACCGACCTCCTCAGCCGACGCTGCAAACCCAGTACAGCGACCCGCGATCCCCTGGCGCTGCTCCCATGCCCGGGCCATCGCCGTATCGTCACACCCCCAACTCCTCTGTGAGCGCGCCGACCCAAGGGTATCCATTCCCGCCGTCCGGGGCGGCGCACGGCTCTCCCGAAGCGACCGCCAGCCCTGTGCAACGGCATCAATATCCACCCTCTACCACTTATCCTTCTCGAGATGGCTACTCGCACATGCCTGGCCCGCCACATGGTGCGACAGGACCTCCGCCTGCCCACCCCAGCGGTCCCTATGTGCCACACCAGCAGCAACCGCAGCAGCAGCAGCAGCAGCAGCAGCAGCAGCAACAACAACAGCAACAACACCCGATGCCACAGACGCCTCCCATAGGCACCTCGAGCGGTCACGCCTTTATTCACCAGAGATCTCAGTCGACTCACTCCACCCCGACGCCTACATCCGCTCATAGCCAGCACCAGTACGGGCATCCTTATCCACACAATAGCCCTGTTGCGACAGCCCGCCCACACCCCGCTGAACATAACCGTCAACCGTCACAGCCCCCGACGCCCCTCGGTCCTCCTTTGCCCGCTGGACAACGACAATCTTCTGCTGCTCCGAGCTACCCACACCCTTCGAGCCCTTACCAACAACGAATGTCGACTGCTTCGTCGCATATCAGCCAATCTCACGCCACCCCCCCTCCTCCTCCACCGACCGCCATACCTCGCGCTCCCAGTTCGCATTCTGCCTACGACCCACGGGTCAACGACGCCCACCGAAGATCCCAGTCCAACAGCGAGCGCGAGAGGAGTGTTAGCATCAGTCCGAAAACCCGCATGCCGAGCCTTCCGAGCAGTACTGGCGGCCCTCCGTCCGCACCCCCATCGACAATTGCCGACACGGAAATGCGCCCCGTCCAACCTTCGGTAGCCAACATGATGGACCCCGAACGCGAGCGAGCCACGACACCAGCTAAGCGAAAGCTGGCCGACCGTGATCTGAGTCCAAGGGAAATGGAAAAGGCAGGAACGAGGCCACCGCCACCCGGCCAGGTCAACGGCGACCGCGCCCCTCCGAGCCGCTCTTCGACTCGGCCTCCTACCGCTTCGCCCCAAGCTGTACAGAAGAAACGAGCTCGACACATGATGCCTCCGGTCTGGGCTCAGAGGTGGGACTCTCGAGAGAACCGCCGACTGAACAAGGCCAACTACGAACTCCAGAAACGAGGACCACCAAGCACAAACGGCAAGCCTCCGGTGGTCGTGAAGCAGGAGCAAATCAAGCAAGAGCTCGCGAGTCGGCATGCCTCACCCGAAGCGGTGCGGTCCGACTCGCTCAAGGGCGCCCCAGTTGCCGATCACAACCCGAACAACGAGATTGTGGCCATACTGGGCCCTTGGGAGCCCAGCATTACTGGTATCAAGCCAACAGACGAGATTGCCAAAAATGTGGCCGATTTTCTTTACCTCAACGTCGTCGCCAATCCTGACTCGGGCGAGATTGCTAATCGTGGTGTTGAATTTGAGATTGAAGCCAAGCTGGGAACTCTGATTGACAAGGACACAAACGAGCGCGTGGAAAAGTTCGTTACCACGGCTTGCCTGCTGCACGACACGGGCCGCATCGCCTTTCGTAGCAGCATGACAGCGGTATGTGGCCCAACAGTCTTCTCGTCATGAATGTCGCTGACTCCTTTTTAGGCTCAACACAAGGGCATGAACCAGTGGCTCAACGACAAGGTGTTAAATACGAATCCTCAGAATCCTGATCCTCGGGTCAGAGACCGTGTGCAGGTGCAATACAAGCATCGCCGCGAAGTCGACAAGTTCTTCGAGATCCCGAGCCAGCTGCAGGGCCGCCTTCCAGGCTGCGTACGGGCACGCATCAACCCGAAGCACAGTGTCAAGGTTCGCGTCACGTACGACCAGAAAACCGAAAAGCCTCTGGCCAAGATTGTCAAAGCACGCGTTGCCGACATTAATCTTCACATGCCCAACGCGCCGCTTGACTGTCGCATCAGCATCAATCTCGAAGCGGCCTGGGACGGCCCCATTGAGGAACTCGAGCAGATCGCCGTCGGCCACGGCAACAAGTTCCCCGATCGCAGCAAGGACCGGCTCAGCTACACGCAGAGCCATTATCAAGTGGACCTGACTCAGGTGACCCAGACGGTACCTGGTCCGGGGGTATGTTTTGGCCCTCCTCTCTTTTCCGTCTTCTTGACATGCTTGATGCTGATCCGAACTTAGAACACGCAACGCGTCGACAAAGAGCACGAACTCGAGATTGAGCTCGCGCCCCATGTGACCATCGATCAAGGCCAGCGAGCCACGAGCGGTCAGCCCCACAAGTACCCCGAGCTGATCGAGGGTTTCGTGGACAACATCCGCATTCTGGCCCGCGCCGCGGGTGATTTTGTATGATAACCAAGAGAGGAAAAATCAAAAAATGACGTACGACGAGCATACGGGGGTTGTGCATTATCGTGGAGCAGGGAAATTCTTTCTTGTTGTTCTTTCACCACAGCTTGTTCTTCTTTTTCCCAAGACTGGTCATTAGGCTTCTATACCAGGCGTGTGTGCGCGGAGTCATGGCAAGGGGTTGGGGGCGCGATAGGTATGTGTGTGTGTGTATGTGTGTTTGGGACGACGGGAGCGAGCAAGGCCGTCATTGTAGCACAGAGACGGCTGTGGAGGGTTTGTGAGCAGGCAATTGATGGCATGCTGCTGAGTTCAGACGATACTACCGGTAGTATCGTGATGTGACAATGCCATTCGTGAAATTCGACAGCACGCCATATATGATGTCAGGTACCCGCAGTCTGAAGGACTGGATCTTTCGGCTCGATACACGACACGTAGGCTTTCCACAAAGTGGCATGAGCTCATGGCCTGAACCCCCATCACAGGGAGACAAAGTGTCACCATCCACAGGATGACTTGCAATGGTCTGGCAATGCGGATATGCGCGGCATCGACAGGCTTGTAGATCATGTCGTGGGTAGCAGAAGCCTCTGCAGCCTCGAACACAGCCCAGATGCGGCGCCTTGCCTGAGGACCTCACCAAGGTGGCACTGAGACTTGACTGGACCTTCATTGTACAGCGCGCGATCGCGGGTACTGACTGCAATGCTGTCTCCGATCGATGCTGCATTTTCGGGCTGGGCTGGAATTCCACACTCTCAATACCATTGTCTCGACAGCATGAACCCATTTTCAGACTTGACACGCATCAGAAGCGTGCTGTGTCACATTGACTTCGACGGGCTCCAGTCCCAAAATGTCTCGACCAGGAATTCTGATAATGGCATTCTAGTGCTCGTGGTAGGGTGCCTCTTTACTTGTTGTGGTGTTTATGTATCATTGAACAGTACCAAGTCGGTGCTCGACCCGACTGCATGAGCTGTGAACCGTCGTCTTTCTCTTCTCACACCTCACATTGTATTCTTTGTCTTCAAGTTACATCAGTCATCCCCGGCCGACAATACAACGTATTATCAGTACGACAAAGACATTGAGGGGGTCATTGTCGAGGGCCTACTCGTCAAAAGCTGCTTAAAATACATTGCACTAGACTGACCCGATAGCAACTTGATGTTGTCGTCAAAGAAAAAGGAGGCCTGGAGGGAGATGGCCACTTGTATATCTAACCTTTCTGTTGCGGTTGAATCCTTCAATCACACAACAAGCCTCAAGTTCTCCATCCACGTCAACTCACACGGCACGCAACCAGACTCCCATCCACCGAATCCGCAAAATGACAACCTACTCCTCCAGCCCAGTGGCCACCTTCCTCTTCCCCACCGCCTTCGTCCTCTTCACCCTCCTCATCGCCTCCACCGAAGCCCTCGCCCTCATCCTTAAGCCCCTGAGCGGCCTCATCGTCCAGTCTGTCGTCTACTGGGCCATAGCCCTCGCCGTCTGGAGCGAGCCCAACGACGAGACGATGGTCAAGGCCTTCCTGTTCCTCGCCATGCTCTCCTTCCTGCTCATGCAGGTGCGCAGCAAGCGCGTGCCCCAGCCCTTCATCCGCGCCGTGCTGGGCCTCGTGTCCCTGGCCGTGATTGCCCATGACTGCACGATCGGGTTCCTCGGGACGCAGGCCGTCATGTTGAGGGTCATGATGCTCCTGCTGCGAGCGAGAAACGTCCATGCCGTCATGGGGCGTAGCAGGGCCGTGCAGTTCTTTGCGAGCTGAGCGGAGCGTGCCGGACTTGACATGAAGGGATCTCGATCTTGGTAGCAGAGGTAATCGGTTGTCGAAGCTCGTTTTCTGGGCGTTTCTTTCTTCGCATCTCTTTGCATCTCTTTGCGCTAGATTGTATTGATAGAGAGCAGCATCCAGATGAGACAAGCCCATTATCTGTTCAGAGTGAACTCTCGGTGAAGAGTCTCGTGTATTTTTGGGTATTGACATTACACATATACCTTCTTCTATGACTCGCTTTAAATAAACCTAGTACTGGTATCTTCCCTGCCCTGGTGTCGCATTTAGATTCGTAAAATAGCCATCGAAATCGGTACCCGCATAGGGTGACAGATTTGACTCCCGTCTCTCCTCCATCTGAGTTCCGTCGCCATCCGCAGTTCCTTGCCGTCTTTGTCGCAATGTCTCTCTGCCCACCCAACTGAGGTACACCGTCTCATGCACCTGCACCAGCCCACCACTTCTCCTCGGGTCGACACGTCCACTACTACCCTCAACATCGTTCTTGCCCGACCCCTCTGCGGGCTCAAACTCTGGTCGCTTCTCGACAACAAACACGCGGTGGTCCTTGCGGTCGATGTGCTTCGCCACGCCAACGAAGCCGAGAAACCATGCAATTCCGAGGCCAATGACGCACCATGAGACGGTTGGGACGATCCACCATTCCGCCTTCGGTTTGGTGAGCTGTTCATAGAGACCTGTTGGAGGCACCCAGGTCGCGATCACTGGGTACAAGCCGCCAGCCATGTATACAGAGGCAGCGATAATGCTCACCACCGGGTTGATGCCCTTTCCTGTCAAATCTGTCCAGGTAGGGTTTTCTGGGATGGTTTGGTCGTTGGGTTCGTCGCCGTCCCGGTTTACGGCCGTCGGAGGCGGGCCGCGGAAGCGAAGAATCAGAATTCCAAGTCCGAGAAATGTACTCATGAAAGCAGTAACAACATAGGCGCTCCACGAAGTGAGTAGAGTGTACGCCTCCGTGGGTTTCATGCCCCACGTGGCGAAGATGAGAACAAGACAGCTGACGAAATGAAGCACGAGCGCGCCGACCGGCGTCTTCTCGCTGTGTTCTTCGGGCGAGAACCAACTTAAGCGCATAATTGACTTGAACATGCCGTGCTTTTGGAACCATCGCATGACTCGACCAACACTCATGTCTGTGTTCTGAGAGAAGAACTTGGGAAAGGGAAGAATGCCTTCTTTGGCAATCTCTTGCTTGACACGGGCCGCAGTGTACGTCTGTGCAGACTTAGCATCATAAACTGAGAATGGGAGTGTTCGACGTACCATGACAATGATGTTGCCCAATGAAGACACTGCCAGAAGACCATTGAAGATCCGAAGTCCAGTATCCCTGCCGCCGTCAAGGTGGCCAAGGGTAAGCTCAAAGAACTGCTCGGCCACACTGCGATCGACGTTGATCTGGTCGAGTTTGGGCACCACAACCATCTGGCAAAGGGTCAGCGGGGACGCTATTAGGCGTTGGAGGGCTCAACTCACGTAGCTCAGGTTGACAGCGAGGTATAGTACCAAGACGATACCTACACCCGTGCTCATGGCGCGTGGGAACTTCTTCCTTGGTCGGCTGATCTCGCCCAAGACATAGTTGGGCTGTTCGAAGCCGGAGAAGGAAAATATAATAGCCAGAAAAGCATGAGCGTAGCCGTTTGGTTGGTTCGACCCGCCTCGGAACGAGTTATCCGCAGAGATATTGTCGGTGAAGACGTTCTCTGTCTTGGGCAGAGCATTGCCACCAACACACGCCGCTGTGATGATAATAAGCAGCATGATGCCGACCTTCACAATAGCCAATGTGTTATTGAGCCAGAGACCCCCGCGACGTGAGATGGCGTGAATAAAGCAGGTTAAGGTGGCGACGGCCATGGCAATCCCCCTCACAGCACCATTGGAAGGGTCCTGAACGTTTGCAGCAAGCAGAACGCGATGCGCAAAATTGATCGAGTTACCAGCCATATTGCCCAGGATGATAAAGGAGATGCCGAAGATGCATGTCGAAAGTAAAACGGTGTTTTTACGATAGGCGGGCTTCGTGTATACGTATTGAAGGTAATTGAGATCTCCGCCGCTTCGAGGGACACTCTGTTCAACACCATTGATGACATAGCGAGGGATGTTCAGGCCGTATTCGATGTAGACGTGAGTACCGCAGATGCAGTAGATGATCCCGGCGACCCAGAAGAGCAGTGATGCGCCAGTGCTCATCGTTCCCTGGATTACACGCTGGGGCGACATGAAGATGCCGGTGCCTTGCCGAGGAGAGATGAACGGGTTAGCCCAAGAGCCAGTGCATCATGAGAAGTGCGACAAGCTCACCAATCATGCGATTGATCACCAGACAGCAGACAGTGAAATATCCCAAACGAAAACGCTCCTTAGGCGCATATGTCACGATACCGTTGCCATTGGATTCGTCGTAGAGATCAGCTCGATCTGAATCTATGGAGTGAGCATCGCGATCTCGGGCTGGCTCCTGCCGGATGCCAGCAGAGCTGGGGAAGTCATCCATGACGGAGACGAGGCAGAGCAGATGGGCCTGCCAGTCAAGGAGTGGGCGGCGTGTGTGTGGCGATGGGCCAGTCTCTCATGGAAAGGCTAGAGGGAGAGGCCAGAGTATGGAATGCCAGAGCCCGAAGAGGAGCGCGCAGATGATGAACAGAGAAACGAGGCGCGTCTCGTAGTGCGAGGCTCTGTGGGCAGCAATCTCTATGTAAATCACGTCGGTCGACGGGCATGGCTCAGGCCGCGCTCGCTGGTGGAACGCCTTGACATTGTGCTATATGCAGACGGCCAGTAATCGTGCCGAACATCCAGCCTCCAGAGGGTGACTGGGGGGCTGCCACATGGTGGTCACAAGACAAAATTATGAGTCGAATGCAAGGCAGGCCAAGCCGAACCAATCCAGGAGAAGCAAGACGGGAGGCAGGACATGCCGCCACAGGAGCCACAGCCTCGCTGTCGAGTATGCCTCGTTGGGTGCTGCATGGCATTGGGGAGCAGGACTGCCCTTGAGCATTGCGCCGTGGTGCCATCCGATGAAGCCAAGCCTGATCAGGGAGATGGCGTCTTGCCGACGAGGTGATCGTCGAGGGGTTGAGCGAATAGGCGACGAACGGAAGGCAGACTGGTTGATGCAGGCGATGTCCGAAACGATAGCGGGAGTTGCTGTCACGGGAGGCTTGAGGGGGCGGTGGTATGCCTGACCGCCAGAAGAGGCTCTCGGTGTGCCTAATGCATGGAGCTATGGAGAGAAGGACGAGGACAAGCTGTTCAGCTTTCAGATCACTGCCACAACGGATAGACGAACCTCCACTGGCGGGCCAATGCGAAGCTTAAGTTTCCCAGGGGAGGCGCTACCATCACGAACCGCTAAGGACGAAAGGGGAATGGCCGCTGCTTGTGTCTGCCGCATCTATTGGTCGTCTGCCGTGCTGGGAAGCGAGGACCCAGACTGTCTCCCTGGCTCTTGCCTGCCTTATTACCACTTTGACACCTGCTACGCTGTTACCTAGGTAGGTAAAGAGGTACAGTAGGTAGTGGGGTGCTCCTGCTTTGCCTCGTCTTTGCAGAGACCCTGGCATGGCACCTGCTCGCTCGCCTTATCGCTGGAACAAGCTGCGGGCGGGACATGCGCAACCCGCCCGCTGTTCGTCAGATGTCTCGTGTCTCCCCTCTTGTCTCTGACCTTACCTTGGCTTCACAGCATCTAAGCCTCCCTCATGCCCCTCTTCCCCAGACCTACCCAGATGTGCCAGAGTTGTTGGCACACTCATTCATGACACGTCACTTGCCATGGTCTGTTTCCCAGGCGCGGGTTGTATCACCGCACCATGTCGTACAGGATCCCCACCGATATTCATCGGCCAGGAACAGAGTCAGGTTTCAGGCAACTACTACGACAGGACCCGGGACTCTGGTCTCAGGTGCCTCCCATCTACATGAGCTACTTATCTAGGTAGCCACTTTGCGTGGTTTTGCCAGGATTCCAGCCCGCATATCTGTTCAAACAGCCCCCAACGGAACCTCTGGGCCGGCGTCCCCCCCGGACTGGGGTGAATACATGATGGTGGTCTCCCTGCATCGCCCAGCACTCAGGGACGGCTCGCCTCATTCTGGCGTGGCCCCCATCCTTTCTCTCTGTCACCCTCTCCCTCCTCGTCGCATGCCTCCGGCCGAGAAACACACCGACCCTACAGACTAAGCCTCGCATCCATCTTCGAAAACGGCGCACGCGGCTATTCGACTCAGCCACAAGGTCTCCTTGACGGACCTGTCCGGCTTCACTTCCAACGGGCTGGTAGTCCTGCGCTGCCAGCAGATCGAACGAACACCTGGTCTGGTCGTTGCCTTTCCTCGTCCATCTTTCCTTGTGCTACGTGCAAAGTCCAGCTGAGTGCTGCCCTGGAGACCGATAGACCCCTACCCGCATCGTGCTGATCGGGAGAATGACGACGCCCCGTATGCGCGTGTGACATCTCCACGTTCAAGCATTTCCCTTGAAAATCACAACCAGCCCTCCACCCTCTCTCGTTCTCTCTCTTGTGCCTGGTCTTTCCTTCCTGATCTCCGTTTTGCTTGCCGCATCCGACACGACTGGAAATCCCCTTGGAATCACCAACGACACCATCTGCATGGTCGCTCCTTAAAGGAGCCCAACACCTCTTCATGGCTGGTCTCGTTCAAGCAGGCGACTTGATCAACTTTGGAAGACTTGCCTGGCAGGTTTACCAGTACGGCTGGCAAGACGAACATAACGCAAGTAAGTTGCCTTTGTGCTATGCGTCCCGGCAGAATGCGACTTTGCGCTATCTCGGTATTTCGAGTACCCCGCGCAGTGCCTTGCCCGCGGCCAACTTAGTAGTCACATCCCTACCTACCCTCACTGTTAGGCCCGAGATGTTCTCCACTCTACCAAGTCAACGCGCGATGGCATAAGTTATCAGGGCAAATGCTGACCCCTGACCAGCAAGACAATACTTTGAGTTTGGCAGAGATGTCAAAGGCCTGGCTGAGAACCTCAACATCCTGAGTCGAGTCCTTGCTCAAGCAAATCAGTCACTTCGCGAGCAGGGCGCCTACAATACGCCTGTCAGATGGGACGAGGCCTCACTCCTTGAGATCATCGGTGACTACCGGAAAACGCTGCAAGAATGTTACGAGCTGGTCGAAACGAACACGCGGTACCGCCTCAGCGGCGGTCCTGTGCGGAACATTGAGTGGAATGTTCTTGTACAGCCGAATGCCGATCGCCTGCGTCAGAGGCTGCTGCTTCACAACTCCAAAGTTCTCCTGGTTCTGAAGCCTTTTGAGATGTAAGTCAAGGCCGTAGGCACATAACCTTCTGAAGGCACTGACGACTTGACAGTGACCTTCTTTGCCGAGTTCATCAGGACTTAGCAGACAGGATCCAAGCTGTACACGTTGATCTACGTCGCCTCATCGGTATCCTTGTCCCCAACATGGAGCAGGCGCTCGCCCAACAAGAAGTCCGCGATATTCACATGCTTGAGATTCCACCACGCGTGAGCGAAGCCTTTAGGCGAGCGGCCATGCAAGAGAAGCTTGAGTATGAAGACGACATGAATCTGGATCTTGAGGAAATGGCGGACGCTTTTGTTCTACACTACGGCAACTCGACGCGCGACTTCGTTTCTGGCATGTTAGTCGAGAACAGGGTACCGCGCCCCGAGCAGTACATCAACCTCCTTAAATGTGTCTGGTTAATGCAGCGAATCCGAGAATCGCCCAAGTTGAAGCAGCCTGCTCCCGAGTCGCATTGGCCGTCATACGTCAAACAACTGGAAGATGTCAGTTGTCAAAATTAATACACTTCAGACTCATGCTGACATCAGATGCAGGACCTTTCGTCCCAATGCGAGCGCTTCGAGCCGAGGCAAGAACTTGTGGCGCCAGATGTCATGAGCTTGACAAGAGACATGCTCGAAATTTGGCCCGAAAAAGAGCTGCCGCAGCTGATCGACGTTGTGACGCGGGACGAACTTATGGAAGAAGTCTTAGAGGTGTACGTCTACCCCGCATTCCTCAATGCGACAACACAAGAACTTATTTTCCTAGGCCTCTGAACGGGACAGCCAACAACGTGCAGCGCAACCTCCAGCTGCTGCGGCGAATGGGAGCAGATAACAGGCGATTTCGGGTTAACCTGACAGGCGTCGAGCAGCCTGTTGCAGGACGAGCGCGCCGCCAGGGTATGTTCTCGATATCTACACAACTCGTTTATGATACGCAGCATTGCTAACGTGCTCTATTCTCCAGCCGAAACGATTGATTTTGACATCTCAACTGTCACCATCAACCCGTTGTATGCTGTGCCCTCTCCAATAGGGGGCATGGATGTCATCCTACGACGAGATGAAAGAATTGCCAGATTGGCATTCCAGAACCTCAAAGACATCCTCAAATTCCAACAGGCTGTGACGGGATTCAAAACGTGGGCATCGCACGTTCAGTATGTGTTAAGACATCGTATGCGCCCCAAAAGATATCTCTCTGCTGACACTCCAAAGGTTCAACGCTTTGGTGAGCTTCATCATATCTGGAAGGAGGGACCCCATTGTGGAGAAGGCTTGCATTCAACTCTGGATTCCGAAGCAGCTGGATGGTAGACTTGTTACTGGCGCTGACGTGGCAGCTGATGCATCCACATCAGCGCCCACTGAAGCCCCTTCACGATCTTCGACCCTCGTTGCATCACCCATGAGCGGTACATTGCCTTTTTCTCCAAACAATGTCGACAGCATTTTTACAACACCGGATCCTTTCGGCGGTGCGTCACGCGTCAGCACGATGCGCTCGCCGCCCTCGCCGAACCCTGGCGTCCAGCGGAACCCTCCTAGTGCATCTCCGCGCCACCCTATCAACATCCCACGTCGACCCGTCGCCTCAGGATCAGCAGCCTATGGGAGCCCCCCCACTCAGAGGCAACCCAGTGTGACGCTCTCGCCGTTTGCTGGGAGTCCACCGGCGTCCAATGCCTTCCCTCCCGGCTGGTCCTATGCTCAGTCGCCGCCTCTCGGCCGCTCTCCAGCTCGCGATTCAAGTATATCAACGGTGCACAGCCGGACGTTTAGCATGTCGAGCAACGCTTCAGTGACAGCGCAGTCCAACACGAGCTCAAGTGGCAGTGATGCGCACACTGTCACTGTTTCCATTGCCGGGCGCACCACCGGAGGCACGCTCCATCGCAGGCCGCCCAAGCCTCTGCTGGTCCTGTTCACCGAAAACCCGCAAACCGGCAAGCGGTCTTTCGTTGCTTTACCATTGGACGATGAAAACGCCGTGATCAACCCAGCGCGCTGTCACTGCGGACGTGCCGGTCGTGACGGTGCGGCGTGCACTATCGCGGCCCTCGAGAAGAGGGAGGGGCGCGTGGACTTGGAAGCGCGTCGATTTGAGAGCACCAACGGCGAGGCTGACTGGAATGTCGCAAAACTTGCGCTTGGGAGGCGGGAGGAAAGGGGCTACGACGAGGCGATATGGAGGAATCTGAGGCGACTCAGCATAAAGTACGTACTGCTTCCTTTTTCCCCTTTCTGATCCCTCGTCTTTTGTGAACGAGTAACTGACTGGCATGCGACAGATTCCCCGACGCAGCATCAAGGGCGGTATTTGGTGGGACGCCCGCGCAGTGCAGATGCAGTACTCGGACAGAAGCAGAGCTCAACAGGTGTCTCAAACAAGGACACAAGGGGTTTCTGGGTGAAGTTCAGGAGTGGTATAGACAGCGGGCGAATCAGTACCACGCGGCGCGGTATGAGTCTCAACAGCATGTCGTCAATGGAACTTTGAGTAGCCAGGTCCCTTTCTGAGGAGAGATAAGCTCAAGAGTGTGGGCGTGTTGTTAGAATACCCAAAGTAACTTTAAGATGAGAACGAGTCCATTTCTATGTCCAGTGCATGTGTGTGTCGGTGTTACAGTATATGAGGCACTGGCCTTGACAACTATCTTTTGGCCAAGACTGTCTGATTTGGTGCTTTCTCATGATAGATGGCACGGTACTGGTCATCCCTCTAAGCGCACCTCTCACGGTCTCGAGAGATGCTGCAACTCGTGAATCCTTCACTCATGTAGCTAGGGAGGCCTTCAGGCTAATCCCTACAGGGGCGTCCTTCCGTTCCGCTGTGCCAGTTGTGCAGGCCTCCTCGTTCTTTCGGCCTCCGCAACCCCCCCCCCGCCGACAGGACGGTGATGTTCGGCCGGAACCCCACGTCTATAAATGATGCGCGACGCTGATCTGGGGCCGGAGTATGTTTTTCCACAACTCGGTGGAACTTGCGGGGTCGAATCCTTGGCAAGGAGCTGCCACTTTCGGCATGTTCTGTGTAGAAGAGTACATGTCACGGTTTCTTCGAGGAAGGCAATGGAGCAAAACATGCTCAAGTCAAAGCGTGCTCTTGCTGCCGGGCAAGTTCAGACCGAGAGAGAAGGCAATGCCCGAGATCCAGACGTCGTACATAAAGGTATCTTGCGTCTCCGGCCTGAATCTTTCCTTGACCGCACGAAAACGAACAAGGAATTGGACGGGCAGAGCAGAAAGCGAACCATGAAAGCCTGCACTCTAGCCTTCCTCGCCACGGCAGCGGCGGCTGCGCCGTCGCCCGAGATTCCGTACTCACAGTGGATGACTGACTCGATGATCCGCAACGGCTACCAGCTTGCGCCGACGTTCCACTACGACGAAGCGACACTGTACACGTCGTTCGAGGCCGTTTACGACGCCAACAAGAACGAGACGGTGCTCGACTTTTACCGCAGCCACGTGTATGCCGTCGTGCTCGAGGACGGGACGATCGACGGGTTCAACCACTCGCACTACAGCCTCGACAACTACCGCTTCGGCAACAACATTCTCTGGTGGTACGAGCGGACGGGCGAGGAGCGGTTCAAGATTGCGGCGGGGAAGATCAAAGACCAGCTGGACAGGCACCCGAGGACGCCGACGGGCGGGTTCTGGCACAGGTACGTCTTACCCCCATTTTTACACATGTGCACCATGTCTGCTCGTTGCGCCAGCCAGGATTTTATTTTAAAACAAAAGAAGAAAAAAGAAGGCAAGCTGACCAGCGCCGCACAAGACGGCCGACGTATCCCAACCAAATGTGGCTCGACGGCATCTACATGGCCGACACATTCTACGCCAAGTGGACGCGCCTCTTCCAGCCCGCCAACGCGACGGCCTGGGACGACATTGCGCTGCAGTTCGACACGATCGACGCGCGCACGCGCGAGCCGGCCACGGAGCTGCGCGTCCACGGCTACGACGAGGGCAAGACGGCCGTGTGGGCGGACCCCGTCACGGGCGCGGCGCCGCTCGTCTGGGCCCGCGCCGTCGGCTGGTACGTCATGGCGCTGCTCGAGGTCGCGGCGCTGCTGCCGGCGGCGCACCCGGCGCGGGAGAGGCTGCTGGGCTACTTCCGCGCCGTGGCGGGCGGGTTGCGGGCGGCGCAGGACGAGACGGGCGGCTGGTGGAATGTCATGAGCGAGCCGTACCCGGGCCGGCCGGGGAACTACATCGAGAGCTCGGCGAGCGTCATGTTCACGTTTGCGCTGCTGAAGGGGCTGAGGCTCGGGATCCTGCCCAAGGAGGAGTTTACGGAGACGGCGGCCAAGGCGTATCGGGGTATGGTCGACATGTTCGTCACGGAAAATGACGATGGGACGCTGAACTGGGAGAAGACGGTCGAGGTGGGGAGTCTGGGGAGCAATGCCACATTCGAGGTGAGTTTCTCGCAATTTCTGCCTCTGCCTGGGATGGAAAGAGATAACTGACTTGTAACAGTACTATTCGAGCATCAAGCTGAGACAGAACGATCTGCGCGGAGGCGGCGTATTCATGTTGGCGGCCTTGGAATGGGAGAGCAGGACATGCTGAGGATCGTGAAGGATCATGCGCTCACACACTGGTTGGGTTGTGCGTATGCTAGAACATGCCCAATATCTGCGGACTATCATGAGGATGAGTTCGAGGTTGCGAAAGGGGGAAAGGCTATAATCCTTGCCCTCAGACAATGTCAGCGGATGCTTGGTGCAAGGTTATCCACTGCGCCCCGGAAGTCAGCGAGCCTTTATTGTATCGCGCTTCAGATTGTGACAGAGCATCGTCAGGCGTGCCGAGCACTTCCTTATACAAGAGGTCGACGACACAACAAATGCAAAGCAACGACTAAGAGACTGATCAATTCATACAACCGACAGCTATAGTTCCACCGCTTTTTAAACAATTGGATATCATCGCAGAACAAGTAAATACCACACACTCAATGCAACTTCTCCTCCCCCTTGATGCCCCCCTGCGTAACAGCCTGCGCGTCCTCCGAAGTGGTCCTCGCGCTATCGTCGCCCTGCAAGATGGCCCGGTCATTGACGGACGCGACCTCAGCGGCATCTGCGTCATCCATCTCCTCGGGAAGCGTCAGGTTGAGCACCATGGTGATGACGGTGGTGACGGCAAAGCCAGTGTTCATGATGAGCTCAATGGCATCGAGGAAGCCACGCAGGCCCTTGTTGTCGCCGTCATATTTGAGAACGCCGTCAAAGTAGCCGGTCAGGAGGATACCGCCGTAGCCGAAGACAAAACCTGCGGTGAGGATGAAACGGCTGCGACGGTTGAAAATGACGCCCTTGTTGATGATAGCCATACCAGACACGGCGACGGCAGCGAAGAGGAAGGTCGTCATGCCGCCGAGGACAGACGAGGGAATGGCGATCAGCGAAGCCGCAAACTTGGAGAAGATGCCCATGATGATGAGGAAAAAGCAGCAGCAGTAGCCGGCCGAGCGGTTGGCGCAGCGCGTCAGGGCGATGATGCCGTTGTTCTGGGCAAAGGTCGTGACTGGCGTGATGGTCATCAGGGCGGCGAGCATGCCGTTGATGCCGTCAGCGAGAACGCCACCCTGGATACGGGACTCGTATGTGTGGCCCTCGACCTCAAGGCGGGACACATCGCAGGTAGCCGTGATATCGCCAATGGCTTCGGTGGCGCTGAATCAGTCAGTAAAAAAGGTCAACGAGAAGAATGTCAGAAAGAACTCACCAGATGATGTAGACTGCAATTAGCGGTAGAACGAGAGGTCCGTAGAGCGACAGCGGGAAAGTCTTGACCCAGACGAAGGACACGGCAGGAGCAGCATCGATGCCAGAGCGGTCAAAGTAGCCGGCGGCGGCAGCGATAATACAACCGACAAGGAGGCCAATGATGACTGCGCACGACTTCATAATCGGGGAACCGAACCTCTCCGCAGCAATAATGGCAACGAAAACGGACAGACCTAGGCCAAAGTACTCGGGCGAGCCCCAAGGAAGAGCATGAGGTGCAGCAATGTTGGGGCAGCTCGCGAAGAAGCCGACAGCAGTCGAGGGGCTAGCACAGGGCCCAGAGCCGCCCATCCAGTTCTTGAAACCGCTCTCGATGAGCTTGACGCCGATGAGCAGGACAGTCGGACCCGTGACGATGGGAGGGAAGATCTTGAGCATGATCTTAGGCGGCAGGAAAGAGATCAAGACGATGGTCAGGGACGTGATGGCTGAAGTGCCAAGAATGGCGCCGTAGCCTTCGGGGCATGGCAGCCTGTTGCCGTCGGAGTCTGACGGGCAAAATCCGTTTGCGTACATCTGGCTCAGAGCTCCCTGCGCAACGGGGATGATGGAGAAGGAGATGCCGGCCACGGAGAGGAGACCAGTACCAATATAGTAGCTTCATGCTGTCAGCACGTGGTGTGTCTTGTTTTAAGACAGTAGCGGAACTCACTTGGTCTTGTAAATGTGAAACCTCGTGATCTGAATCATGGACAGGAAGCCAGACACGATCAGAGCAGTGGAGACGAGGTACTGCTGCTGGCTTGTGGTCAAGTTTGCGCCGGCGGCACCGCTCATGAGGATCGGAGGTGTGATGACGCCCGCCAGCATACCCAAGGCGTGCTGAAAACCGAGAAGCAGGGCGAGCAGGGTGGGCATTTGGTCGTTGAGGCCGAAGAAGGGCGAGTTTTGGCGGCTCTTGCGCATGAAGGGGAGATTAGGCCGGAAGAGGAAGGCATAATCGTATGTGCCGACCAGGCCATCCTTGGTGAAGAAGGCTCGCTTTGCGCCACGGACGCGGTCGCCAATGGTTTTCTTGGGCGTGGTGCCCGGAACGATCTGGGCGGGACCCTGGTCTTCATCCATTGTGATATTGGTATTCCTTTCGGACACTCTGTAGTCGACGAATAAAAAGGTTTGCTGAGCTGGATAGCGAAGAACAAAGAACCAGAGTTGATGTAAAGGCCAAATACAGCGTCGTAGGGCTGCAAGTGGGTTTTCCTGGGCACGCGTGAGGGCTCCGGAAATGTCTCTGGTGGGATGTCTTATCCAGAGAAGCGATGCGGGTATGACTCGGCGGGTACAGTGACGATTTATGTCCCGGCAGCGTGTCACAGAAAACAGAAAACAAGGTGCTGGTTGGAGGAGCCGACCGTGAAGATGACGATCCCGGATCCAGATATATATGTAAATCTTGCGAGTAACAAGAGACGAATACTGGGCTACTGCGCGATCCGGTCTATCACTGGAGTGACTGGGGCGCCATGACTGTCACTCTTAGATGATCGAGACACGGCCTCGAGCAATTAGCTTGCGCCGCTATCTGTCGGCACGAAAGATAAGGTGTGGCCGGCTCGCCTGAGTGGCCGCAACGGGCCCCAGGTTGCCCAGACCGGGCCAGTAGCGCGGGTCGAAGACGCCCCATCATCGTCGAAAAGGGCGACTCGGCATGCTTGGCGGATAATCGAAGCTGGGGGGTTTAGCCCGCTTCGACGTTGACTGCCCGCCGGGGCCAGAAACATCGCGTGCATAGCGCCTTGGGGCAGCATGTCAGAGCGTCAGCAGGTCAACAAGTCAGACTTCCGGAACGTGTGTATCGCGGGGTGAGGCCCCGCGGGACGGGGCAGAAATTGTTTTGCTTGCGGCGTGGCAACGTGCAGGATGCAGATTCTCTGGAGCAAGACATGGGAGACTCCGACCAGCTCGCAGTTCGGCAACCGGCGAAGACGGTGCAGAAGGATCACACCCAGAGCGTCGGAGAAGCGCAAACTCGAGAGCTTGGCCATCGAGGTCTCAGGCTTGATCTGGGGGACGACAGAATGCGAGTTGCAGGATGCATAGCAAGGTCGCAGATCGCAGGTCGCAAGTCGCCGCGGAACCACAACCGCAGCCAGAGGCCCCCAGCAAGACACCCCAGTCTGTGGTTGCGGGCGGGCTTGATAAGGCTAGCAGCGCCATGTGGCCGACCCCATGATAAGAAGCCAGCCACCCACTGGTGTGACCAGGGCCCTGATGGTGTACGGGTGTGCCACGGCCTGGCCGTTGGTTGCTCTGGAAGGGGGAGGCTCGGACGGGGGGACCGGCCGTGGCGCTCTCGGTCACTGCTGTACGTTCGGCGGATTCCGCCCCTGGGATCTGCTCGGTGAGACAGGAGGTAGAGGGCACCAGGGGTGAGTGGAACGTGGGATGCCAGGTGATGGGGCTCGCGATGTCGGACGCTGGACCGGATGTGGGCGATATGATGATGCCGATCACGACGGGCGCTGTGTACTAGCCCGGTGTCATTGCCAGGTGTCTTGCATTGGCCAGATAATGATTATCGGCCGGCGGCCACATGAGCTGAAAAGCAGACAAAACTCTCGACGCAGGCGTCCCGGCGTTTCCGAGGGTTGATGATGAAGTTCGTCAAATAGCTGGTGATGGGTGAGGAGGAGGAGGAGGAGGCCAAGAGGCAGAAGAGGCGAGGCAAGAAGGATGTCAACAGCAGTTGCTGTGCATTCGAGCTTGAGCCCCCCACGCCACAATGCTACAGCAGCTACCTGCCTGCCTACCCTACCTCCCTACCTCCCTACGTAGTTACCTGCGTAAGGTACGGTAAGGTACCTACCTACCTACCTCTACCTGCCAGCCAGCCTGGTGCGTTGGTAACAACAGTGTGCCACTGGCAGCCTCATACAGATGGCGAGATTAGCCCATGAGAAACCCTCCCCGGTCGTCACAAGCCAAAAACAGTGGTCATAAGCAAGGTCATTGAATGTGCAGATTTTCTCCAGATGAGAGCTTCAGCTGTCATGCGCCCCGGGCCGAGACCTGTTGCTAATCCAAGGGTATCATTGTCCATCTAGGAAGCCTCTTCCCCCTCGGCCATATCCTCCCCGCACGCATTCCCCCCCGCTCCCTTTCTCTTTCTCTTTACAGCCTCAGCTAGGATCTACAGGTCAGGGAACGAATAGTCCGGCTGCTTCTTGGGCATCTGCTTTCTCCGCTTGCCGCGCTTCTTCTTCGGCGCATCCGAGTCATCGCTGTCCTCCTCATCGCTGCTCGCTCCCCTTTTGCCGTTCCCGTTCGTGTCCTCGTCGTCGCTGTCGTCGTCGTCGTCGTCGTCGTCTTCGTCATCCTTACCACCGCTGCCACCTCCCTGCAGCTCGGCGAGCTCCTGCCAGACCTTGACCGTCCGGCCGCCGGCGCTGATGAGCCGGTTGTAGCAGTCAAAGCCAACAAAGACGGCGCCCTCGAGGTCGTCGTGGCGAAGCACAGACCCAGGCTCGGCGTCGACCTTTCTCTTGACAATGTCCACGACGCGCAGCGTGCCGTCGGCGACGCCAACAATGAGCTTCTTGCCCCACCCCAGCTCGGCGGGCACGAGCGCCATGCACTCGAGGCTCTCGCCCCCGCCCCGCGCATTGTCGACAATGATGCGCTCCTGCTGATCGTCCCACACGCCGCGGTCCCACAGCGTGATGACGCCCGACCCGGACCCGACGGCCACCATGCCGTTGTTCCTGTTCTTCCTGGGGCCGAGGCCCGGCACGAACGCCGCGCACATGAGCTCGTCCTCCTGGTCCTCCGACTGCGACAGCACGCCCCTGCGCCAGTCCGACGCCGCGAGCGTCGTGCCGCCCGTCGACACCCACTGCTTGGGCACGCCCGACGTGCTGTCCTTGGTCGGCGGCAGCGCGATGACGGCGCTGACGTAGTCCTCGTGCGGCCGGTGCGTCGCGTGCGGCTGCCCCGCCGCCACGCCGTCCTTGATGTCGATGAGGTACACGGCGCCCGAGTCGCAGCCCAGCAGGAGGCTCTGCGGATTCAGCGCGTGCAGCGTGCTGGGGCCGTCGGGGCCGTTCTTGCGGTTGGGGATCACCGTCTTGGAGAGGACCTTGCCGTCTTCGGGCGAGAAGTGCTTGACCAGGCCGTCGGTGCCTGCGGAAAACATGGCTGCCATCCGTCAGCAGTGGATTTGGAAGGACATTCGTAGTCAAGCAGAAAGAAAGAAACGTACAAGATCCGTCGTAGCTGTAGGCTAGTGTCCTGCAGCTTCCCTTGTGCCGCCTCGTCGACCAGACCGATTCGATCATGCCCTTGCCCGTCTCGGCGGGGCCGGCCGCCTTGGTCTTGGAATCGCCCGCGTCGCTCGAGTCGTCGGCGTCGTCGTCGCTGCCGGCAACGGCGGGTAGGCGGAAGGTCTCGACACGACCATTGGAGAGGCCGACGGACAACAGCGGTTTCGTGGGGTGAAGCGCGGCTGTGAAGACGTCGGCCGTCAGCGGCAGGGTGCAAAGATTTTCGAGCATTATGTCGGTCGGGCGGCGCCAATGGAGGGGCACACAACCTAAACGTAGATTTTGAATCCGAAGATGGGAAGAGTATAGCTGCGAACCGCGCACTCAGACGTGGTTGACGCTCTCAATTGAGATGGGAAGGATGGGAAACTTTCTAAGAGTAGCAAGCTTCGGATCGGTTGAAACAAATTTCGGTGTGGATAAGATAAGCAATCGACCCGCTTTCTCACCGGCCACAGCACCGGAAGGGTGGCTTGGCCGAACCCGACACCGAACGGTCTGGAGCTACCCCGCAGCGGCCGCCACGCTACGGAAGGCAGGTAGTAGCAATGACGGCAGTGACGATGCGGGGTCCAGACCCTTACGACGAACGGGTGGCTGCCGCCGTCGAAAGAAGGTGGGAAGCCTGAAAGCGTGAAGCTCTTACATCGGCGGTACACTTCGTATGTTCCTCTTGTTTTCAAACCAAAATATTCGAATCAACCTACATCGACACAACACAATGGGCCCATTGCGACTCATCCTCGTAGGTCTTCAGCTGTTCATCATGGCCGCAGCTAGCACATCCCATTCGCCAGAACGCTGCATCATGTATTTGACTGGGTATGTGTCACTACCTGTCGACTAGACATGGCTTGATTTCGGTGAAATTCTGTGCTCACTTCTACCGCTCAGTCAACACGATGTCGTCCCCAGCAAGGATCTCCTAACTGAAGTCACGCATGTTGCATTAGCCTTTATGCGCTCTGAAGTCTTCAATGCCGAAGACATACCAACCGAGTGGCCGCTCTTTACTACTGTCGACAAGGCGCGGTCTCAGTTCCTCCCAGGCACCAAGATCATGGTCGCCATAGGCGGGTGGGGCGACACGGCCGGTTTTGAGGAGGCGGCCATTGATGAGCGGTCCAGGAAGCGCTGGGCTCGCAACGTGGCTGCCATGGTTGAAGCAACCGGTGCAGACGGTGGGGTTCCTAAGTTCTTCATGGAAATACATGACACGCTCGGCTAACACTTCACAGGCGTCGATGTTGATTGGGAGTACCCAGGGTCTGTCCTCCGAGCTGAATGTGTTCCGTCATGCCTATACTGACAGTCGGCAGCGGCAACGGCGAAGACTACAAGCAGGTGCCCAACTCGGAGAAGGAATGGCAGATCGAAGCCTTCCCTCTCCTGCTGGAAGAACTTCGCAACGCCCTCGGCACACAGCAGCTCATCTCTGCGGCCGTACCGGGACTCGAGCGTGACCTCATGGCCTTCACACCCACGACGACACCCCGCATCGCGGAGCTGCTGGACTTTATCAACGTCATGACGTATGACATGATGAACCGCCGAGACACCATTACGAAACACCACACCGGAGTCAGGCTGTCGTTGGCCGCCATTGACGCGTACATTGCCCGCGGTGCGCCGGCCGAAAAGCTCAACTTGGGATTCGCCTTCTACGTAAAATGGTTCAAGACAACGCCGTGTCCGGACCCTGAGAACACGGTTGGATGCCCCACGCTGCTGCTCGAGGATCCGGAGACGGGCGCTGACCTCGGCCGAACCGGCGGGTTCAGCTGGCATGATCCCATTCCGGAGGGCGAGGCCTCGTCTTTCGAGAGAGCGAAGAGGGAGGGCAAATACGATGAGAAGGACGGCGGGTACTACTACTGGGACGAGGCCGAGGCTCGCTGGTGGACCTTTGATGATCGGGACGCCATCCTGCGCAAGTTCCCGCTGATTGTCGACCAGCGGCGTCTCGGCGGCGTGTTTGCGTGGGGGCTCGGAGAAGATGCGCCTGCGTTCGAACATCTCGACGCTGTCAACGAGGGGCTCCGGCACTCGCGAAGGGAAGCGCAGTTTCACGGTGAGTTGTGACGAGCCGGCAGACGGCGCGCATAAGCGCGATGCTGAATGACGATGAATAGAAGCATGGAAACCAGCTTGAGGTTGAGCATATTCTCTTTTTACTGATTGTTTGGTATCATGTGCTATGTACTTCCCACCACGTCTTCGTCCCAAATGACATTGGCCGTCTACCTTCTCGTGCCATCATGCTACGCTCGCTCAGAAAAGACCAAGGCAGTTGGCATAGTACGTCACGGTGGCGCTCCAGTCGGAGAAGACGCCCAGGACGCCGATGTCCTTGGCGAGAACATGCAGCAGCTCAAAGACGTCGCCGTCGGTCTTGATGGCGTCGGCAATGGTGGTGTAGTAGTAGCCGCCCTTGGTGCCGTCGCTCAGGACGCCGCTGCGCTCGAGGGACCAGGTGATGATCTTGAGGCCGAGCTCGTTGGCCTTGGTGGCGTAGGCGCTCGGCACAATCTTGCCCTTGTCGTCGAGGGTGACGAGGTACGGCAGCGGCGGCGCGACGATCTTGACGCCGTCGGCCTTGTAGTTGGTCAGGTTGGCGACGGCGTTGGGGAACGTGGCCGCCGTCTCGCCGTTCTCGTCGAGGTAGACGGCCTGCGCGCCGAAGGCGGGCTCGCTGTCGAGCCAGTAGAGAATGTCCGGGTAGTGGAACGACTGGGGCCAGACGCGGCGCGGGTCGATGCCGGCCTGCTTGTACTCGTCGATGAGCTGCTGGGCGTAGTCCTCCTGCGTGTAGTCGCCGTCAAAGGGCATGGCGACGCCGTCGACGGACGGGTTCTTGAGCTCGGGCGTGAACTGCAGGCCGAGCTCGTCCGTCATGCGAATGTGCTCCTTGTGCGTCAGCACGGTGCCGCAGTTGCCGTAGAGCTCGGTGCGCCAGATGGGCGCGCCGAGGAGGTACTCCTTGGCCGTCGTGGCCTTGGTGTTGGCCCCCTCCATGCGCGCGCAGAGCGTCTTGAACTCGGCGAGCGTGATGTCGGACGTGCAGCACTTGGCCGTCGCCGGCTTGCCGTCCTTGGCCGGCGCGAAGGGCGTCGTGCACTTGGCGTTGAGCTCCGGGTGCGTCACAATGTCGGTCGTGTAGTGGAGGTCGCACTGCGAGTGGCGGCACACGAGCTGGCGGTCGCTCGTGAAGGCGACGTCGCACTCGAGCACGCCGGCGCCCATGCGGGCGCCGGCGAGGTTGGACTCGACAGAGTGTTCGGGCATGAAGAGGGTACCGCCGCCTGTCTTCTTGTTAGGATTTGTTTTCTTCTTCTTCGGTCACATCGCTCCCAATGCGTCCTGACATACCACGGTGGGCAATGCTCCAAGCAGAGGGCTTGAACTCCTTGATGGCCTTGCACTCCTCAAGCTGCTTCTTCACGGGGCTGTCGTTCATATCGTCGACGAGCCAGTAGGGGCGAGGACCAAGCTGGATGCTTTCAATGGGCTTGTACTTGGGAGGCGGCTTGCACGGCGAGGCAGCCACCTGGGTGGCGGCCACAAGGCCTGTGACGAGCATGGAGTTGACGAGCATCTTGACGACAAGCTGTCAAGGGGTGGATTGACTTCAATAAAGAGTCAACTGGCTCAATTGACTTGATGACTGATCAGAGAATCTGTCCCAGAGCAAGAGCAAGAGCAAGAGCAAGAGCAGGAGGAAGCGGTGGAGGAGGAGCTACGCGGAAGGAGGCGGAAAAAGCTACCGTCAAACTACAAGTCCCGAGGGACGGGCAACGGAGAGGCGGGTGAGCTCAACATCTTATGCTGCGAGCACAACACACGCAGGCAAGACTCGAGTAAGGCAGGGTACCTTGGTGACCGGCGCGCCGGTCGAATCGCAAGCTGGCGGACCGCCCACACACTGCACCGCCGTCATTATACGATAGGTAGGGGGAAAAAAACGTGGTGGGTAGGAACAGCGATCGTCACGAATGACTTCCGAGTTCAGATGCAGACAGGGGTTCGGGCTGAGCGAGCAAGCTTGGTCTGGAGAAGGCAGACAAGGGTTACTGGGCCAGGATGGGAAAATCAGGTCGCTGAAGCCTCGCAACGTGCGTGGGAGGCACACCCAAGATCCCAAGGCCGGATTCCTGGACGGATGCGGTATCGTGTCTTCTCGAGGTGGTTCTGCAGAAGACGGCGTCATGCCATGTCTGAGGAGAGGCCCGGAGAGAAGAGCGGTCTCCAAGGCCGTAGAGAATGCTTTGCGTTAGCACGTGGGGTTGGCATGACCTTGTAGAACCTTGGACATCCCGGGAGGTGTGTGAGGGGTATGGGCCGGGCTGGAGAGGGTTACGACAAGAAGCGGGAAACGAGATGTCTGGGGTCTGGTAGCCTTGGGCGAGAGCGGGACGGCGGCAGTCGTCGGCGGCGGCACCGAACAGGCAGGATAACTCGCTCTAATCTTGTGTGTTAGGGCTGCCCAGTGTCTGTCTTCGTTGCCGGGTGACCTCGGCGCAGGGAGGGTCTGCGCCCTGCAAAGTCGAGCTCCTCGCTGATCGCTACGCGTGAGTTTGTGAGCCTAAGCTTGAGCTTGAGCTTGGGTTCGAGCTTGCGCTTGAGCTTGGGTTCGAGCTTGAGCTTGCGCTTGAGCTTGCGCTTGCGCTTGAACGTGAGCGCAAGCGTAGCATTACCTTGCCCATGCCTTGCTTGCTCGGACGGGGAGGCTTGGGACGACACGGGTTGACCGACAGATCGGCAGGGGTGCTAGTGCAGACGGCGCGGGGACAGCGTGCGGCCGCCTGGCGCTGTCATTCGCTGTCATGGGGCTTCACTGACGTCCTTGAGGTTGCGCCCTTGACGTGACTGGCCGGACTCTTGGCCAGTACAAGGCACCGGCTCGTCAGGTGGTGCCTTGGTGCCTCGAGGCGCCGACCACGATGCACATTATCTGCCTGTCAAGGTAGAACAGGGAACATCGCCGAAGAGGAGGCGACAACAACGAAGAGAGGTTGGGTTGAACATGGAAAGGGCAGGACAAGGGGTGGCATCAAAATTGGTACGGGGGATCTGTAAATTCCAAACTACCTACCTCCATCACCCTGCCTACCTACGCAACTGCCCATCGTTATGATCATCAAAAGTCGCACTTGCAAGCTATCCATCGGATCGCAGTCGCAGACATGTGCATATGGTAGTGGTAGTGGCAATACAAAAGGCTGTCAGCCACCCCCGCAACTCCTTCGTCCACCCCCATCCTGCGCCAGAACGAAATGAAAAGGAAAGAAGCAGACAACCTTGCTCCGGGGAATATCCAGTCTTGCATCAGTCGTAAAGTCAAGCAATAAAATAAGGGGGTATCTCTCCAGCCATCATCCGCAATCCGGCACTCGTTCATTGGCCGTCGTTTGCCGCGTTTGTACGTGCTCAGGCACTGGGCGACGCGCGCAGAGCGCTCAGACACCGGGGTAGGTGGCGCCGTTGCCGTGGCCAGCCTTGGCGTGCGAGGTCGAGTGGCCGCGCGAGCGCATCACTGTCATAATGTCGAGCACCAGCAGGCCCGTGAAGATGGCCCAGATGAAGAAGGCGAACGCGACGGCCGCCTGAGCCGAGCCGCACCACGAGTTGTCGCACTTGGGCGTTCCCGTCCACGTCGCGAGTGCGATGGAGCCGGCGAACCAGAAAATCGTCGTCACGGCGAGGAGGCCGAGCGAGACAAGCTGGTGGAAGAGGCGCTCCATGAACATGGGCGTCAGGATGAGGTAGGCCAGCACGAGCAGCGACCAAACGCTGCAGAAGATGATGAAGTTGACAATGTCGGGCGAGTGCCACCAGTAGGCGCTGGCGACTGCGAGAAGCCCCAAGTCAGCTCGAGAAACCAGAGCAGCGCGTTGGTGAGGGCGGAGAAGCAAACGTACCAAAGCCGGACAGGCCAAGCTCGATGATGCAGAATACGACTGCTACGATCTGAGCAATCGTCACTAGGCCGAGGGAAACCATGGTGGAGGAGACGTCGGGGGTCGTGTTTTGTGGGTATAATGCGGGTGGCCGTCAGCGATGCAGGGTTCTTGAGGACGAGTGTGCGTTTTGAGTTGTATGATCGAAAGAGGCCGGTCGTGATGGTCGCTCGAGTGGGCGTCGCGCTCTCAAGACAGACGTAGAAGGAGCAGGTGCACCCAAGGGCCAAGAGGGTCAAGATGCGAGACGCGTTGTTGTCTGTTGTATGTAGGTATAATTAGAATCGTCAAAGTTTGTCACGATTAGAATGAGAAAAGTCGAGCCTGGGAATGCGGAGCTGAACGCAGCTGTCGGGCCCGTGGAATTAAGTAGTGTCGCAGGCCCTGACGAGATTGCCCCAAGCCGCGTCACAGCCGGAGTCAGGGTCAAGGTCCTGCCTGCGCATCCTGCCCTTTCCCGGGCGTCAGGTGCCGATGCCCACTGCCAACTGGCCGTCGCCCTTTCACTGCGTACGCGTCGGCCAACCACGATCCAACTTGGCTCGCCCATGTCGTAAGTCACTCGATTGAATCGCCCTCGTCCCTACAATCGCAGTGCACGCCAGCCCTGCCATCGCAACCTTAGCACCTACTGTTGTGGCCTGGAACGACGAGAATGACGTGGGCCCACGGCTCCCGAAGAAAAAAAAGAAGGGTAGTGACTCCAAGCTGGCCGATGACCTCATACGCAGCCCAGCCGCGCCTCGGTCCAATCAGCAACAGCAGCAGCACTCCCCTGTGAGAGCGCTAATCATCAGCCACACTGGGCCCGGCGGTGGGGGGCAAAGGAGGTAGGACTGAATGACGGAAACCAGCACCCATTCTTGCCTCGCATCGTCGCTGCCTCCCTTGAGTCCTTGACGAGGCAAGAATGGGCAAGAGGCGCGGCCCTGTGGATTGCGTGCCTGCCGCCCCAAGCTCGGTATCGTCCCTTTGTTTCGCTGCACCGGGGGCAAAAGAATGAAGCAGACGAGTCGGACTCCTGTGACTCGTGTCTTATTCTCGCTCCCTTTGTGTAAAGAGACGGCACCCGCGGGTCGGAACCCAACAGTATTCAGACTCGGCAACGGCCCTCGGCACGCTTCTTCAGCCCACATCAATCTTGGGTGTCCCTCCACAGATTCACGAACGACCTCTTGGCCCAACGAAGCCCAGCGAAGCCCAGCGCCGAGGATTGGGTGGCATGACGTGAAGGGCACCGCCCATGGTCGCTGAACCCTACGAGCCCTGCCAAACTGGCTGCACATGCTGTCGATGCTAAGCCCGTAGGGGTCGTGATCCTCCAGCGGCCTTACGCGTCACTTCTTGGCCGATGTCCCGGTCATCCGGCTTGACCACTGCCATCATGGATCCGGCAGGCTTCCGAACCCCGACGAAGAAAATGACAGGAAACACCGGATTGTCCGTTTGTTCACTCGAAGGTCGTAAAGCCCGCGATTGAGCTCGCGTGGGCATTAGGCCGGTACGGTCCCGCAAGCGCCATCCGCCGTGCCCCCGAAGCGCAGTGCCGGAGGATTTAGCTCTTGACCTGCCTTCACGGCGATTCGCACGATCGCTTTCCTCGACAGGTCGGCTGCCAAGCGTCTCAAATGCTTCTTGACATGCCAAGAATGGCTGTGGTAGCGTCTCAGTGACCCATGGGAGCATCTACAGCTCTGTTGACAGCACCTGGCGTTTGCTGCATCAATGCATAGGATTGCGGCAAGCACCAAGGTCTCTCCACCTCAAATTGGTTCAGACTTCATGAACCCTATTCCTGAGCGCATAGTTCATCAATTGCCTCGTTGGCTTAGTGGTAAAGCGCATCACTAGTAATGATGAGATCACTGGTTCGATTCCAGTACGAGGCATTGCGAGTATTCCGGATATCTTTTTGTCCTCCTCCATCAAGCACCACCTCTTTACGAGGCCTCATTTTGGGATCAAGCCCTTCGCCATCCGACAAGAATAATTCCCACACGCATCGTGTGCGGCACCAATGCTTTCTCGTTATCCGTCATGCTTTTGCGTCCAGAGCGAGTGATCGAGCAATCGCACCCCAAAATCCCGACAACAGTGGGCCGACACAGAGATGGCGTGCCTAGATCCTGGTCATGGGCAGCACATGGCAACAAGGGTCCGGATCGGCGGAAACCCTTAATTATTACGTGACAAGACTGTGTCAACAGCTTATCTCTCAAGTCGTTGCATTGCATCGATCTCTGATTGACTATGATGCGCCTCAGGGATACGAAACCTACCATAATTCCCATACACGCGCAACCATGGCCATCTTTATTATCGCTGGCTGTGTACCATCATGCACATGAAAACTTTGGAATAGTCTCCCTCGAAGGGCTCATGAGAACGACAGAGGCGCCGACTAGCAGCTGGCCACAAAGCCGTTGCCAAGCACCCCCCCCTCGTAGGGAATGGCGAACTGCACCAAACAAACTGGCCGCCGGCCGGCCGGGACGGATGTTATGGCAGAGGTAAGATGGCAGACGCTGCAGGTCGTCAGTGACCCTAGGCGCGGCGGCCAGGTACCCAAACATGGCGAGGCAGACCAAAGAGGTATGGACAGTCCGGGTGATGGCGTTCACTATCGGTGATATGACTTCCACTCCCTGACGACATGGTTCATCATCGGTACATGGATGCCGGCTCTGGAAAGGACATTACAGTCTCGAGGAAGCCGCCATGTGTCTCGGGGCTACAGGTCTTGACTTGGGCGTCGAAGCACTATCGAAAGATTTGCGCGGGCGTTCGCACCTACACCCCAGGGAGACTCGTTGTGTTTGCCAGGGCAGGGTGAAGAGACAACGTTATGGTTCGAGAGCAATAACGCACCTGCTCTAGCTGGGCCCGACCACATACATCGCGGCACGGCCGTGTACGAAGATGCTATCACAATCGGTCCAAGGCTGGCCTCACTCGCGTGTTCTGACGAGCCATTCAAGCCCCTTGTTCGCAACGCGGGGCGCGACGGCCGTGGGTAGCACGACAGGACACCCCATGGAGCGACCCTGGTGATAGGCACGTCGAGACCCCAGGTAGCGATAACCTCCCACGGTCTTGGGCCCGTGGTCCCAATTTGCCTTCCCAAAAAGCAAAGAAAGTCTAACGGTGGGGCGTGTCATCGGCGGCGGGGCCATGCAGGAGACTCGAGACCGGCCATGGGTGCGGGTTCGTGAAGCTGTCACTGAATGGTGGGCGCGGGCGGAAGAAAAGGAAGCAGCTAGGGTGCCAAGCACCACAGAGGCGAAGTCGAAAGCAGAGGCGACAGCGAGAGAGAGTAACAGCAGCATCTGACAGCACGAGACAAGCGGGCGCTGATAACGATCGAGGCCAGTGTCATGGGGTATGTAAGGAACCCCCTCTCCTTACTCGCAGCGGCGCCGGCTGCCCGTCTTGATCCACTGGCCTTTCTCCTTTCCGACGTTGTCTGTATGAAATAAGCGCATAGTTTGTCTTTGTTTCTGTCGACAATCGTTCTCATACAACACAACGTAAGAGCAGCGCGCGCTGAGCACCCGACGATCCATCGCGAACCGAAAAGTTGGGGGAGCCCCAACACTGTCGCCGCTTTACCGCTTCAGAAGATCGACTAGCACCCGTCCTTAATTCACTGCGGATCGCCTCCCCGGACCCTCACTGTTTTGCTGTAAGTTGGGCATGGAAAAGCCGATCACCCTCCGCTTCACTCCCTCCCAACGAGTATGACGACCTGGCCCCAGTGTCATCGCCCAGATCAATGCTGACGCTGACAGGCGCTGAAGTCACAACGGACGCCCTGTGCTTCCTCCTCGTCCTGCACCCCGGCCCTCACGGCCAGTCAAAGGAACGAAAACAGAACCCCCCGAACACAGCGGGCGCAACAACGGGTCAGACACCCGTACGGTAAGCCGGACAGGCACTAGACCACTTCACAGCCACGCTGCCATTGGCTTCGGCACGCGGCAGCTGCCACAAGATCCACAACCAAACGGGCGCCGGGGATGCACCTTTGAAGTTGTTGCGAGACGCCTACCACCCCGACCCTCGTCACGTCGCATCGCCAACAGGAAGAAAGGAAAGAAGAAAGCCAGACGGGACCGTCGGTCAAGACTGGGATCCGTTCCTTGGAGAACCCCTTTCCCCCCAAAGTCGAGCGCCAGCCTCGCTCGTTTTATTAATTGCGACTGCCAGCCAGAGTGTCACGAACCGCAGTCACCGCCAGAAATCCGTGCCTTCTGGGCTTCAACTCGCTCACCATGTCTGGACGTAGCGCTCACGTGCGCAAGAAGATCAACACGGAGGCCACGAAGGACGGCAAGTCAGCATCGCGGAGTCGAGCCAAGTCGGCCGCCAGCCACGACCGCGACGATGTCACCATTTCCGACTTTCCCATGCCCGGGAATTCCCTTCCTGTTGGCACCGGTGTCGGCACGACCAATGCGCGGTTCCTGAAATTCTCAGAGCCGGCGCGGGACATGGACCACGGCTCGGACTTCCGCAACGTCAGCACAATGAGCATCAGCAGCGGCGGTAGCGGAGCCAGCGCCGAGCGGAGAGACCAGCATGACTACGGCTATCGGGGCCCGAGGAGGCCCAATCTCAAGACGGAAGACGTTTCTGGCATCGAGAAGTCGGGGTTTCGAAATATCCTCGATAAGAAGAGCGACGACGTGAGGAAAGGGCTCGCTAAGACGTTTACGTTCAGGCGGAAGGATAAGGAGGAAAGGCGCGGCAGCGTAGACCAATCTTCCGAGCATCGGCCCAACTCGGTCGCGACGGTGCGACCACAGGCCTACAGCGGCAACAACGAATCGGAACCGCGCGTGTACGAGGGCATCATCGGGAGTGGCCCTTATGCCCCCGGGCCGGTGCAACGACAACAGCAGCAGCAGCAGCAGAGCCTGGTCCAGGAACAGCCGGCCCCGTGGGAAGGCCCTGCGGCGATGGCGCCACCACCAACCAGCAAGCTGCCGCCCATTCCACCGCCGACGATGGCACCAGCTATCAGGCGCTGGATCGGCGGCGGAAGGCCGGTACAGCGCTGGAACAAACTGCGCAAGGATCCCGAGCTGTGGGATCCGAATGGCGATGTGCTCATCTTCTTCGGACACAAAGGCCAGACGCCCCGACCGAATCCGTCCTTCCGTTTGTCATCGCACATCATCGAGGCGACAGAGTCACGCCAACTCATCACCATGCTGCGAGAGGGGTCCACCGAAGAGGACATCTACCTACCCCCCTCGCCCCTTGGCGCGCCGCCCATGCTACGCTTCGACGGCCGGCGCGGGGGCCAAGCGACGGGAAGGGGAGGACATCCTACGCCACCCGTGTCGGAGGACAACAGCTTCGGCGAGGCAGACGGCCAGATCTCATACGAGATGTACTTTCCTACGCCTTCCAACATGCATAAGACTGATCAACTACGGCACCACATCACAACGCGCAATGTCTTTGCTTTACTTTACCATGCGTCCATTGTCGGCATCACGTTATGCCAAGCCCTGACCGACCTTCATATCCGACTCGATGCCTACCTCCCTGCTGATGCGGACAACGTCTTGACTATCATCAAATATCTCACAGCACGAGGTATTGATGATGTTCGCAACGACGCTGAAACGGCAGTCGGTCTTTTGGCGTGGTCAGAGGGAGCCGACGTACGGTGGGAGGACGGGTGGAAAGAGAGTTTTCCCCACTGCGCCGGCATGTACAATCAGCTGGAAGAGTGTGCCGACTTCAAGAGCCTCACGCCGATTACCAGGGCGCTCCTGGAGCGGGCATGCCTCGAAACGCAATTGCGGGTGCAGGCTGCTGAAGAACGCCTCGTGGACCTGCAGATCCACGACATGTGGCCAAACTCAGGCCCCCTCGCCCAGAGTCCGGCCAAGGCGGCTGCAGACAGGCTGCAAAAGTTTCTGCTTGGTCACTACACGCGCATCTACGGATGCTGGCCGCCGCCGCCGCCGCAGCAGCAGGAAGAGGAGGACGGCGAAGACATGTGGCTCACACGGGGCGTCACGCAGGCGCTGCAACGCGATTTTGGTGCACTGTACGACTATCTGGTGAACCGCGACATTGTATGGGATGGGTCGGAGGCGCGCGCCGGACGGAAATGGATCATGGTCAGCGAGTCGGGCAACCGTGGGTTTGATGCGGATGACGCTGAGCTGCCCATGACGGACATTCTTGTCGAGTTTGACAACCGAATGCGCTTTCCGAGGATCCCTCACCCATACCCACTCGTGCCAGAGTCGATTCCGGCGACTGGCGGCGGTGGAGGCGGGAGGGAGGGATCGTCCTCCATGTTCAAGAGCTCGCGCAAGTCGACGACGTCTACTTCGAGGGGTGGAGCGCTCGAGAGGCGAGTCCAGCTGGCGTACACAGAGGCGACAAATATCTACATTCTCGGCTCGGAGTTTACGCATTCAGATCTGATCGATGGCTTTGTCAAGTTTGAGAAGACAGATGCAGTGGGTGAGGTGGAACCTGCTGTCGCGAGACGCGGACGGTGGGTGCTCGTGTACGGAATCCTCCAGATTTTGGCAAGCATTTCGGTCGATGCACCGGGAGTACGTTACCGCGATGACGTGACGTATCATCTGTCGGTGCGACTCCGCGGAGCCAAGGTGCCACCGTGGAAGGGCGCCTCCGGGTCGACGTCACAGGTTCGGGGCATGGAGGAGGCGGCGCATGAGCTGTCGCACTGCTGGATCGTGCCGCGTACGTGGAAGGGCGAAGATGACGGAGGGCCGCCGTCGAGCAGTGGGGCAGAAAGCGAAGGAGGGTCCGACAACATGAGCCCGGTCACTGCGAATGGGCATTTTATCGGTATCGGCCGGGCCTGGGGGCATCCTCCTGGACGAGCAACACAAGACAAGGGACACCACGGCATGGGACGGTCGCCGCAGTCATACGCAGGAGGGTACAGCTCAGCTCCGAGTGTCACGAGCGAGAGCGACGGCGGAATGAGCCGGGCTTCGAGCAGGATGGGGAGTCGTTATGGAGGCGGTGGTCCCTCGAGCGCCGGGTCGCACTATGACCGGGCCGGCGACGTTGAGCCGCAGTCGAGAAGCCGAAGACGGGACCATGGCGATGGCGGAGCGGGGCGCTCTTCGCTGGCCGTCATGTCCGGAGGCAGCGGGAGGGACGAATACGGCATGAGCTCTGGGCGGTCGCCGAGGATACGGGATTTCGACCTGGATGTGATTGATGATGCGGAGCCGTAAGCTAGCCAGCCATTCCTGCAATATTGACGTGTGTCATGTTGAGAGGACACTGCCTGGCACATGCGGCCGATGGAGCTATGCGCTGGGAAGTTATGAGGAGCGGCTTGCGCGTTCCATCTTGTACCAAGATATATATACTTAACCCTAATGCCAAGCGAGTTGAGTGTGGAAAAGCTGGCGAATTGTGATGCTGTTGACGGTGCTCCCTTGATCGTCTGCCAGCTTGGACTCTCTCCTGAGCAGCCCACAATGATACATGCGACTGATCGCGAATCTTCAGACGTAAATTTACATGGTAGTTGTTTTCGTATGTACGTGACAATGACAGACTTGTCCTCTCTGTCTTTGACAGCCTATTACTCGTTCTTGCCTGTTTCTGGATGCCCCTGATTCACTGCGTGTTCCATATGCCTAGTGATCAGCACGCAGTGAATGTCGGCAGACAAACGGCATGAACGTGAGTGAATGGATTGCACATCTATCTGTGGCCTTCTCTCCTATTCAATGCCTTCTCTCCTGTTCTTTTCGATCCATCACGATACAAGTCTCGATCATCCTCCCTGATCACTTGCTTCGTGGCAGCACCAGTCAACTTGACTACTACCTGCTGCCTCTTCTTCCGGCAACACAGGTATCACGACACCTCCACGATCTCTACGATCTCCACGATGGACGACACAGTCGACCTCGCCGAATACCTCTTCACGCGCCTGCGCCAGATGGGCGTGGGCGCCGTCCACGGCGTCCCGGGCGACTACAACCTCGTATCCCTCGACCACGTCAAGCGCGCAGGCCTCCACTGGGTCGGCAACGCCAACGAGCTGAACGCAGGCTACGCCGCCGACGGTTACGCGCGGCTCAAGGGCGCCGGCGCGCTCGCCACCTCGTTCGGCGTCGGCGAGCTGTCCGCCCTCAACGCCGTCGCCGGCGCCTACGCCGAGAAGGTGCCCGTCGTGCACATTGTCGGCACGCCGTCGCGGGCCGCGCATGCGGACGGCGCGTGCCTGCACCACTCGCTCGGCGACGGCAACTTTCGCGTCTTCGCCGACATGTACGCGTCCGTCACCGTCGCGCAGGCCAGGCTCGACTGTCCCGCGACGGCGCCGCGCTTGGTCGACGAGGTGCTGCGGGCCTGTCTCGTCGAGAGCCGGCCGGTCTATATTGAGCTGCCGTCCGATATGGCCGCTGCCAAGGTGCCGAGACCAACGACACTGACCGATCTCTGGACTTCGACGACTTCGGCGGGGTTCTTGGTTGACAAAGCCCGAGTGTTGTGTTCCATGATCGCCGAGGCGAAGAGGCCCATGATTCTGGTCGACGGCTTTGCTGCCCGCTTCCATATCCGAAAAGAAATCAACCAGCTGGTCCGGATTTCACAGATCCCGACGCTGACGACACCCTTCGGCAAAGGCATCGTCGACGAAACGCTGCCAGGCTACAAGGGAATGTTTTGCGGTTCGATGGGAAATAAAGATCTCCAGGACTGGGTCGACGGCTGCGACCTGGTACTTCACTTTGGGCCGCTCCGTTCTGACGTCAACACATTTGGATTCAGTGCGCGAACAAATGCGTCCAGAACTCTTATCTTTGAAAAGAACGCTGTCGAACATGACGAATCTACGGATCCTTTCCTACTGAACGAGGTATCAGCAACAAAGCTGCTCGTACAGTATACCGTGGGGATATATGAAGCGTGCATAGGGATCAAGACGTTTCCGTACCCCCCCATCAGAAACCTCCCAATGGACCTGTTGAAGAATCTACCAGCACCAACTGTCAGTTCGCCGGTGGACCAGAAAACCTTTTGGCTTCGCGTGTCCCGCCTGTTTCGACCAGGCGACATCATCCTTACCGAAACGGGAACAGCCTCCTATGGAGGACAAAACTTCGTCCTCCCAAAAGACACGATTCTCATCAACTCTTCCCTCTGGCTGTCCATTGGCTACACGCTGGCAGCCGCTCAAGGCGCTGCGCTCGCCCAGAGAGAAATGTTGGAAGCCGGCGACCGGCCGCACGGAAGAACGATCCTCTTTGAAGGCGAGGGAAGCCTGCAAATGTCCGCTCAGGCCATGAGTGATATGATTCGAAACCGCCTTGACATTATCATCTTCGTCATCAACAACGGCGGCTACACCATTGAGCGTCTCATTCACGGTTTCAGCGCAAGCTACAACGACGTCCAGCCGTGGAGGAACCTCGAGGCCCCGTCTTTCTTTGGAGCTCCTCGAGATGATCTTCTGTATCCGGTCAGGACCAGACGGGTCCAGACATGGGGCGATTTGGAATCTGTGATGCAGGACCTAGGCATCCAGAGCGGAAAGGGCATGAATGTGATTGAGGTTTTCATGGACGTAGCTGACGCACCTCAGTCCCTGAAGAACATTGCTGATTATGTTCGGAAAGAGAATAAAGCTGATAATGCAGATGGGTGTCAGACGGAGGCCGGGGACTCTCAAGACAACGACATTACTTGTTAGTTGAGTGGGTGAAAATGAATGCTCCGAGTGGCTTGAGAGCGAGAGAAAGGAAGTGTGAGGGTAGATCGAACCTACAAAGAGGGTATTCATTAAAATCTAAATAAATCGCTTCATGCTCGTAGACGGCATCCAGCCGGCGCGAATTTCCAAATACGCGTCAGCTGAGATGCTGCAGTATGGGGTAGTTTGAGCGATACAGACATCGCAAGGAGTGCGAGTGAGAAGCGGGGTATCGAGTGTGCTGAAATAGCCCTCTTCACCATCTTTACCACCACGACACACCTCACACAAGTAGACGCGACGCACGTTGCTACGACCACCAAAATGTCACCCGTAGAGAGTCGGCTGTGCGCCATCTGCCGGGAAGCGATCCAGTGGAAGAGCGACGGCCTTACAAACAGCCGGGTCACGCCCGCTGACCAGTCCTTGGAACGGTTTCGAAAGGCTGCGGCCGACAACTGCTTTGTCTGTCGCAAGTTGATTGATCTCAGCGAGGAGCATCGAAAGGCGTGGGATCGTCTTGAACCCGAAGCCTGGAGCCCTTTCGAGTATGCCACATTTCAGAGTACCATCAGTGGGGCGGGATCCTGGTTCAGGTTCTCGGTCATCTTCGATGACCCAACCCCGGAGGGAGGCGTGCAGCTCATGAGCGTTAGCTTCAGGTTGATCCCCTCACGAGGTATGTTTACGCTTGTAAGAAGAGCCTCGTACAGAAGCTTTCTGAACATTGGGAGGCAGCGAGTTCGAAGAGCTCTTTGTGTTCGCTGAGCTTGAGGGCAATACCGGCTCCCCGACAACTCTCGACACGGCCTATGCCTGGTTCAGTGAATGTTCATCCCACCACCGGGAGCGGTGCAAGGATCCTCCCACATCGACCGATGGATGGCTCCCAACACGTCTCCTCGACGTTGGAGCCGGCAACGCCTCGCATTGGAAGCTTCTGATCAGCGATACCGACCTGAGAGGAGGGCCTGCCCCTGCTTATTTAACCCTCAGCTATCGATGGGGGACGAATCCTCAACATGCGCTCTTGCTGTTGTCTACTCTTGACCAATACCGCAAAGGAAGCAAAATTTCGGACCTGCCACAAACGTTTCAAGACTTGGTTGTGGTTGCCCGGCGTTTTGGCGTCCGATACGTGTGGATCGACTGCTTCTGCATCATTCAGGATTGTCAGGATGACTGGGAGGCCGAAGCCCCCATGATGAGACAGGTTTATGCCAACGCCGCCTGCAACATTGCAGCCTCTGCCTCGGATAGCCCTGAAGGCGGGCTCTTTCGGTCCCGGACTATCCAGGACATTTGGCCTGGTATCATCGTGAAGAAGTCGACGTCGGGTCATGAAGGGAGATTCTACTGCGTTGACAGCAATTACTGGGACCGCAATCTGCTGACATCCTCACTCCATAGCAGAGGTTGGGTCTTTCAAGAACGCTTTCTGGGACCGCGGCAACTCTACTTCACCCGTGACCAGGTCTTGTGGGAGTGCCTCGAGGGGCACAGATGTGAAGGTTTCCCCAACGGAGTGCCGCTCTATGACTCGCCGAAGAGCATCGATCGGCTGTTGGTGCTTCCTGAAAGTGCAAACGTCACGGGCAGCTACAAGACCCGAGCGGCAATTGTTGTCGCGAGGATGCCATGGCTCTCGATGCCGTCAACCGGTGGTGCGATCTTGTGACAGCTTACTCGCATTGCCACTTCACCAATCCCGAAGACAAGCTGTACGCTTTTTCGGGGATCGCAAAGTTCTTCCAAGAGATTACGAACGAGACGTACGTCGCCGGCCTGTGGCAGTCGCGCATCCTGGACCTCCTCGGCTGGGTCGTGACCAGGCCACAGGCGAAGCCTTCAGGCGCGTACAGGGCTCCCTCATGGTCGTGGGCGTCCGTGGACGGACCAGTTGAGATGTCCAAGCCTGCGCTGGGCGATGTCGAGCCGTTGCTAACCGTTCTAGAGGTGCACGTCTCGACGAAGAGGGAAGAAGACAAGACGGTTGGCGTGACGGGCGGCTTTATCAAGTTGAGAGGAGCATTCATCACAGCTTCCTATACTCGGGATTCGACAAGAGCCCATCGGCTCCTGCATGTTCAGCTTGACGACGGCGATGGGACCACGATTTCTGCGCGGCCGTGGTTGGACACGGCGGAGGTGCAGTTTGGAGAAGGAGGCACCTTCCACTTCTTGGTTCTGCACAGTCTGGCCATTTCCTCCGAAGGACATGCTGCCGATGCGAAGATTTCGAGTCTCAAGTGTCTTGTGTTAGCGCCGGCGAGCGAGCTGGACGGCACATATAAGAGGATAGGATGGTTTGCATTGCGGGACCAGGAAGCAGTCGATAGAGTCTTGGCATCCTGTAAGGGACATCCGAGAGAGGTGGTGCTTGTCTAGGCCAAGGCCATCCTCTGGAACTACGAAGAGTTTGCTCGCAGGCGGGAACCACTGTGTGATACTGCCGAGTATGCAGGCGCGAACGCGTTGATGGAGACAGAGCAGGAAGGTGCAATGGGATGCAGGGACTTGAGGGATGCTGCAGGTGACGTCGGTCCAAAACGGACGGCACTGTGGGGGCAGAGACGTGAGCGCACAATGCCAACAGGTCGCCGCTTAAGGTGGCTGGTGCGATGATCTGGAAGGGCCGGCGGCCCGTGTGACAGTGACAGGGTCGCCGTTTCGCGTGTGGCTTGCGCAGACACAGACAGACCCAGCCAGCCCTGCCAGCCACGCCATTTCTGTTCCGTTTCGCTGCCCGTGGCCCATTTCCTAGTCAGGCACGATCCCCCAGTTTTTCCCTCTTTCGCTCGCACTTGCCGCCCCGGCCAGGTCTCACTCATCCGATCGACGACAAAGGGAAGGCCCAGGCTAGACTGGTTCGCTATGGAATCTGTGGAATGGGCCAACAATGGCATGGATCTGACCGAACAAGACACCACACACGATGGAAGATTTGGAAGATCAAAGAGCAAAGAGCAAAGAGCATAGGCCAAGCGCTTGCAGTTCTCGACGCGACAGACGCACGGCATCGTGCGGGATGAACCCTACAGGCGAGACGAGACAGTCTCCAGGCACCTTCGCTGCCAGTTGCCAGGGTTCAGCGAATGACGATGGCCGACGTCATACGCCGCTGGCCCAGCGACCCTTTCTCTCTCCTCATCCTGCATCCTGTCTTCCAGGACCTCCCTTGGTTGCATTCGCGCTCCGCACCACGCAGACACACTCTCATCTCGGGAGTCCTGTTGACGACAGCAATTTGGAGAATCATAACAAAAACTGGGAATCACCCCTGTTGCAGACCATGACTTGCCGTCCCTTGTGAAGAAGTGTGTCCGTCTGCGCGCGCAAACTACTTGGTCCTGGCTGTGTCAAAATAATCTCGTACACCCAGATCCCTACCCACCCACCGCCCCCACGGCGCTGTTTGCTCGCACCTTGTCGCCAGCCACTTGATTTTGCGCTGCACCTCTGCCTCACCATCGCCGCCGCCTGACCAGCGCCTACAACCACACCATCTTCTCGGGCCCCCTCCTCCATCACCATACATAAGCCTGCCGTCTCCCCGTTGTCCCTGCGAGCCCGCCCTCGCCCCGTCGTCTGCTTTCCAACCCACCCAACCTGCGCGCACGTCGTACTCGTCCATCAGCTGAAGGCACCAACCCCACCTTCCCAGCGAACCTCCCAAACGGACCTTCCCAGCGCCTCCCCAACGGACCTTCCCAGCGGACAAGACCTCGTCGACCAGACACAACCGCCGCCATGTTTCTCTTCACCATGTTCTTCGTCTTTTGGCGCATCCTCCAGATCCTCACCCTCATCCCCACCATGGGCATGCTCGCCTGGTTCGTCCACGGCTTCGTCGAGGCCAACGCCCTGACGCCCAACTACATCCTCGTCCTCTTCATCGTCTCCGTCCTCGCCCTCGCCTGGGCCATCTTCACCCTCTTCTCCTACCACCGCTCCTCGACAAACGCCACCATGGTCGCCATCGTCGACCTCCTCTTCGTCGGCGCCTTCATCGCCGCCATCTGGTACCTCCGCGGCATCCGCCTCCAGAGCTGCAGCAACGTCTCGCGCGACGCCAACTGGCGCGTCGACTTTGCCGGCCTCTCCGTCTCCGGCCCCGACTGGGACCTCAACACCGACAAGCCCTGCGCCATGCTCAAGGCCAGCTGGGCCTTTGCCATTATGAACTGCATCATGTTCTTCTTCACCTCCGTCCTCGCCTGCATGAACGGCGACCGTCTCGGCGCCTCCTCCTCCTCCCACCACCACGACCGCAAGTCCTACCGCGACGGACGCTACCACGGCAGCCGCCGCAGCCACAGCCATCACAGCCACAGCCGGAGGAGCTCGCACTCCCGCAGGGTCTACGTTTGAGTGCTGGCGGGCGTGGTCTCGGGCGTAGAGATTTGCGCACTGTTGACGAAAAGAAAACGTCACGATACGAAAGAAATGCACAGCCATGTAATGACTACTTTCCCTCACTTACTCTTTTGGTCATGGCGCTTGGATGAACATAGGGGGTCATGGGACATGACAAACACCGTTTCTATTTTTGACGACTTTCCTACCGACCTCTTGGGTCCTGATGTCTTGCTGTTCTTACTGTCTATCCATCGTCCCTTTCTTCTTTTTAGAGCGAGGAAACTCAGTCACAGACTTGGCTGAGCCGGTCCTGACCGACGGTGCATGTATATCGACGGAATTCATGATCATATGACGAACAATCTCCCTCGCCTCTTCGCCCGTAAAGTGAATTGTGCCCATTTTGTACGCCGACCAAATATGTGTGTGTGTGTGTGTGTGTGGTTCTCCATTGCCCAAGCTCCGTCATGCCCGCGATGCGTCGTCGCCAACCGTGTAACCCCGCGCCACACCGCTGCGGCCCTCCTCAATCGTCGTGCTCTCCTCCGCCGGGTCGTGGTCCGTCCCGAGACCCTGCCACGTGCGCTGCGACCGCAGGAATTCCGCGCCAGGGCTGAGCACGCCGTTGATCGTCGCCAGATCGCCCGCCTGCCGCTTGACGAGCGCCTCGGACGGCCGATCCAACGTGGCACCGGCCGCGTCCGTCTCGGCAGGACCGTCGGCCCGCGGCTTGAGGCGGCCGCCGACCGCCACCTTCATCGGCCGGCTCGCGACCAGACGGCCCGTGCGGAGATCATACTCGGGCGGCGCCGATTCCTCGCCCTCCACCCCACCCTCGACCTCTTCCGTCTCGACCTCCGGAGCATCAGCGGTTGCCTCGTCTCCGCTCGCCGGGGCCCTGACCTCCTCGGGCTTGAGCTTCTCAATACCGGCCCACCACTCCAAGCCCCAGATCCTCTCCTCGGGCGGCAGCAGCGCGACTTCCATCTCAAACGGCGTGATGACGGGCCGGTAGAAGCCCGCGTCTTCCTCGACGAGCCCGCTCTCCCAGCACCCGACAACGACCCAGCCGTCGACCTCGGCAAAGTTGGCCAGCTTGGCCGGGTTCAGCTTGCCGACGACGATCGTGTAGCTCTTCTTGCCGGCGGCGGCGATGCGCGCGCGCAGCAGGTCGAGCGAACGCAGCGACCCGTCGAGGGAGAGCGTGTTGACGAGGATGCCGACGATGCCGGCGCTGGCGAGGGTCAGCACGCGAGCGAACCGCCGGCGCAGGAGGGCCGCTGTGTGGAAGGTCGGATCGTCGGTTGTTGGTGTCGCGGTCGCCGTTGAGAGGACGTGGAGGGATGCGAGACGGGTCTGGAGGGCCAGGAGGAGCGCCGGAGGCGGGGTCGATATGTGGAAGAGGGCGTGTGAGGGTAGGTCCATGTCGGTTTCAAGCGAAGGAGAGTGTTCGGCTGTTGATGAAGGGCCGTCCGCCGTCGCGATACGTCTGTTTGGAATCGTGCCGGCCGGGTCGTGGACCACGGTGGTGTGGAGGAGGTTGGTGTAGCCACGGGTACGCAGCAGGTCGGCTACGTCGAGGACGTGGTCTTGGTATGTAATGTCGGCCATGAGAATGACCTTGGCCGCTTTGTCGGGGAACGTGGCCTCGAATTGGGAGGCAACTGCATCGTGGTCGAGGGGGTGGTGGGTGAAGACGTAAATCACAGGCAGGCGGGAAGTCGGGGAGAGACATGAGCGGCCGTAGTGCACGACGACTTGGGCGTCGGCGTGTTCGGCAGCAATCTCGTCGACGCAGCAGGCGCTATAGGAGGTGTCGGCAAGGATGTAGATGCGCTCCGTTTGCGGGGTCTGAGCAGAGGTCGTCGTCGTGAGGTCCGTCTCTGTCGCTGCCCCAGACGCCGCGGGTGCTGCTTTCTGTTCGGCGTCCCTGGCGGGCGCAATCTCTTCTGCTATGGCCTTGTTCAGAGCTTCCACGACCCAGCCCGCGTCGCGAAGCATGTGGTCGGCAAACTGGAGGGCAATGCGGTTCCATCCCCCTTGCTTGATCTCCCGCGCAGTGCGGCGGATCTCGTAGAGGGACAGCAGCTCCTCGTCTGTTCGAGCATGGATAGGCTCAGTATCAGGAGACGTCGTGACGGGGGTCGGGTCTTCGAACATGTGCTCAGCCGGCGTCGAGAGCACCGGCGCCGCAGACAGTGTGGCGGCCATGGTGCGAGCAGACGGTTCGAAGTGACGGTGGCCTGATGCTCGTGAAGGAAGAAATTGAGAGGGCAAGCGCCAGTCATCGCGGGGCAGTCATGATGGGACGTGGCGGGGTAATTTTTTTCAGTGGAGCCTGCCGTGATGCGTGATGCGTGATGCGCGCCGCCGTGAAACAGCCAAACGGCCCCGCCACGGCGCGCCGGTCGCCCACTACGAGTCTCCTTTTTGGTCATCACGTTGGGTGGCTGTTTCCCCAGGATTCACGTCAGCGAACTTGCTCCCACATTTCAGCTTCGATCGTTTTTTGTATTTTTGGCGTCTATTGCTGTTGAAACAGTTTGCCTCCCAAACACTTGCTTCCATCCCCTTTACCACCCCACCGCCATTGTCTGGCCTGCGTCAATCGTCCGCTGGGCCGTGAGCCTTTGCTCCATTCGAACTACCTGTTCAAGTCATCCGAGCCTGGAGACGACTTCGGCTCAGATGGGATGAGATGCTATCCCTTAGAAGACCTTCTTGAGACTCCAGCCAACGGCCATGACTCTCGCCGCCATATAGCAGCCAAGGGCAATGACATACGACAGGCCGCCGAAGGCAATGACGGCACGCCATCCAACATCGGCGCGCCCGCCTGCCTCCAGAATAGCGCCGGCAATGGGCAGGCTGCTCAACGTTCCGAAACTGGCCACCATCATGGCCGTCGACAGGAATCGTCCGTAGTCACGAGGGTCACACAGCTGTCCCAGGCACACGGGGATCAACCCGAGGTTGCTGCCGCTGGCGAATCCGAAGAGAACAGCAAACGCAATCAGCATCGGCTCCGAGTCACCCGCCGGCAACCACAGTCCGAAAGTCGTGACGATGCACATGGCAATCGTAAAGATGATGACGTTGAACCGGCCAATCTTGTCAGCCACGAAACCCGGGATGAAACGGCCGAGGGCCGACCCAGCATTCATGATCGACAGCAGTGTGTACGAGTCTGTCGCGTTGCCCGAAGCCGAATACCGTGCCGCGTAGGACACGATGTACGTCAGCGGCACAAACAGCCCCCACTCCATGAAGAAGATGCCCACCGCCGAGATGGTAAACTTCATGTCCTTGAACACTGTGAGATCGGGCCACACCGACGTCAGCTTGTCCCTGGGAGGCAGGCGGGAACGGATGAACAGATTCGCAGGCACCGCCAGTCCCAGCAGGATGAAACCTAGGATGCGCGCCGTCCATCCGAATCCGAGCTTCGGAAGAAGCTTCTGCAGCAAGACAGGAAACACGATACCACCGATCGAGCCGGCCGTAGCCGCGATACCGGTGGCGAAGCCCCGCTTGACATTGAAGAAATGAGCGATCGCTCCGTATGCCGGCGTGTTGAGGAGCGCACCGCCGAGCCCTCCCATCACCGAGTAGGAGAGCATGATCTGGTAGTAACCTACACATACAACTTAGCCTGGATCCTTCCCTGTGTACAGAATGTGGGTCTTCCTACCTTCGCACACGCTGAGAATCAGCAAACTGCCCGCCATGAGCACGCCACCGATGGCGACGACGAGACGAGGCCCGTACTTGTCGAAGACGGGCCCCACCTGAATGCCGACGAAGAAGACAACAAACAGGTATAGACTGAAGATCCATCCAATCTCCGACGCCGTGTAGTCGGACAGTTGATTTTCAGAAAAGTACGACTCAAACACGGCAGCCGTGTTGATGAGTCCGAATACGGAGAGCATGGCACAGAACGAACCGAACACCACGAGCCAGGCCTGCAGCCCGCCCTCGGGGAACTCGAGTTTCGTCTCCAGCCTCGTCAATGCTGCCGTACCAGGAAGGTCTCCATAGCGGAGAGCCGGGTCCTTCTCGGGGTCATGACCATGGCCGCCGTGGCCGTGGTCGGAGCCATCATGGCTGTCACCCGCTCCCGAAGAAGTCCCGGTCCCTCCCCTCGAAACCTCAGTGGCCTGTTCCGGCGAACCGGAATGGTTTTTTAGGCAGCTGTCCTCTGCATTGCAGGTCTTGTATGTCATGGGCGACAAGTAGTCGACGTCTTCACTGTTGCTTGACCACGATCCTGAGCGCGGCTTGTCCGTCGGTGGAAGTCTCTTGAGACGATGTTGATGGAAGAAAAGAAGTCTCTTGAGGGCCATGGTGGGCGACAGGCCTGAAATTTATTCTTCGATGCACTGCACTACGAAGGGGGGGGTGGAGAGGGAAGGGGGGCGGCCGCGGCCAAGAGGCTAGCGGCGTTCAGGGGACGTTTTGCCGATGCGTTCAGGCGTTGGACTGTTGATCGTGGGCGGATGGGTGTGTGGATGAGTGAGCAGCAACCCACCAGGCACATGCGGCAATCCTTCAAAGGCCGAAGACGCGAGGACTGAAGGGCGTGAAGACGCTATGCTGTTAGGGGTATTGGCGATGGGGAGCCCGCTATGACTGGGCAAATGCCTTGGACTAATGCAAGCCCGACGAAAAGTTTTCCCTGAAAGGCAATCGATGACCAACGCTAATCGACGCAAGGCGACGAAGACTCGACATTTTATTTACACCTCCAATACCTTTTTCCAACGATACAAGATGGTTGGTTACTCGATCGGCATCCGTACCGACCCCTTCAGTCTGTTGGCATCTGATCCCGAACCTGTCATACTTGCTGTCCTGCCCGTTCTCTTTCGCTGTCACGAGAATCACGAAAAAGCGCACTGGTCGGGCGTCCCTCGCATCTTTCGCTTAACGTAACAACTGCCGGCCGGTTACGTGCCGTTTGTCTGAGACCTCTCATCCGTGACGCTGTCTCAGCCCGGATGCGGCCGCCCCAGCTGCTCGGAGGCCCCCGGCCCAGCCATTTTCACCCGCCCCGCTCTCCGACGCCGACAGTTTGGGTTTGCAGCCACCGAAGCCTGCCAATCTGCGCCCGCCCTCCATGTGCGGATCGGTCCGCGGGAACCCGCTAATCGCAATGAATCCCACGCGCTTGGGCATGCCACCCGACGCCGACGGATGAGGGCAGCATCGCAGGTGTCTCTGTCATCGAACTATGTGTACACGGGCTGTGTGTGGCCTTGCTCGATTTGCTTGGTAGGTCGTCCGAGATCAGGTCCACATGAAGGCGGCTGTTGGGCCCATACCCTTGTGTTGCTCCGGGACGAAGTTGGCGACACAAGAGGGCCCATTGATTTCGAGGCATCTCTTTACGAGTTAGCTTGCATGGTTGTTTACGGCCTTTAGGTGATCAATGCTTGAAATTCTGGTCCATAGTGATGGTCCTTGTCGGGTGACCCGAGGTTGGCGTGACGAGAAGTTGTCATTAGCACTTTCATTTCATGGTGACCACCAACGACGTGGTCAAGTCGACGACATGTCTGTTTGCAGCATGCCTGACCGCCATCTCATTGCAACCAACGAGCTGAAGGGTGCAGCACGAATTGAATGAGCCTAGTCTGTCCTGCGGGTACGGCCAACAACGGATTGACACATTTCTTTTGACTGACGCTGCATCATTGCATCCCATCAGGATAGCAGGCCTAGGCATGGAGCAATCGGTATCACCAAAAGAAAATGCACGCAGGAGCATGCCTGCCACGTCAAACAGACTCCCTGGTTGCAGAATTCTTTCTACCAAAGCGATCCTATTCACACAAATATCACACTAGTCAATGGCCGGCGAGTAGCAGTTGCAGCAGACGTTGCCGTACTACAAGCTAGTCAAGCAGTCGGACCTTTCTGAATGTCGACCAATATAGTGTTGACGTAGGAGCGTTGTAGTGCTACAAGCGTGAGAGCTTGCTCAACATGAGACTTCCGTACCCATTCTTTGGCGGGCCTATGGTGGTAACAGGCAGAGACGCGTAGCAAAAGCTTTGCACGAAAAGGTGCGCCAGAGTCAGATGCTGGAGGCTGCTATGATCGGGCTGAGATTACAAATTTGGTGTCTCTCGAGAGGCCCTCTCGCAGCTCACACCCGTTGGCTGCACTGGACAAGAAATTACTGAACCGAGTGGTGCTCTGGCGATCAAAGCATCAGGCAGATCGTAGCGGGGGACGGTGCAACTTGTCCCCATCCCTCTGTCCACTCTGACCGAACTCGGATGGCGTTTTCCTGTCGATTAGATGCCGTCTGCCGGTGGGGTTTGGCTCGTTGAAGCCTGCTGTAGCAACCCTTCAAGGGGTTCGAGACCTTGAGACCAGTGCTGAGCCCTGGGTTTTGACATCATCAAGCCCGCCCCTGACGTTGAATGGTCACGCCGAGAAGCTCTATCCTCAGCCAGGCAACGGCGCGATGTGACCCAAGGTGGCAATCCCAGTCGATATTAGCGCCGTGACCTACGAATCAGTGCTCATAGTGTCCGGAATTCGGTTGCGCCTTCGACGTAGTCTGAATTGAATGATGGACAAAGCTTCAGTCTATTCCTTGATGATATCGTCCATCTCGTCTAGCCTGTCCGTCCCGTTTTTCTTGAACTTGCTCAACGCAACGTCGCGGACTGTTTCCGCCTCCTGTTCCGAGCGAATCTGCCTTCACTGCGTCATAAGAAGTGCTTTCCATTGCAAGGGTCTGGGAGCATGCCATCATCGGCCACGAACGTGCGCTGAGCCCAGGAGACTGGTCTCGGTCACGCATCAACCATAAAACGCGGGCCTGCGTGCTGGTTCTCTGCTCTCAACCCCAAGCAGTTCAGACTCGCTTTCATCTGCTACTGAGCTTTGATTTGGAAATCGATCATCATGAGATTGACATTGGTGGCAGCCCTAGGGTTGGTGGCCAGCGTCGTCGCGACGCCCTTTGCCAAGCCCATCAACACCCACCCCGAGAAGCGGCAGCTTGAGTCGCAAGCCTCGGTCATTGAGACGCTGCGTCAGGAAGTCATCAGCCAGACCACGATCATCAGTATGCCGCCACAACCCCTCCCCTCAAGTGTACGTTGAAAGCCCCCATGAGAATCTAACCTGCGTAAACAGACGCATCACTGGCCGACGCGTCCGAGGACCCCAGCCAAGCAGAGGTTAGTGCCCTCGCGGCAGTCATCAACCCGGCCTTTGAAGCCATCACCGCCGCCATCGGCTCCGCCACGAGCAACGTCAACAGAGGTCGTCGTCTCCGGCGCCAGGAAGACGACGGGGAAGAAGGAGAGTCTTGCGATGCGCAGTGCCTGACGGAGAGGGTGCTCGAGGTCGTGTACGAGATTGTCAGCACGGTGCGCGCCGTCATTGAGCGCATCGGACTCGGTATGTCCTACAGTTCCCTTGGTCCACTCGAGCTCACAAAACTCCATGTTGCTTCTCCTACCCTGGCCATGACGCTAACGCGGAAAACAAAGGCCCCGTGCTGCTGCGCGTCAACCCGCTGCTGTTGGCCCTCAGCGCGTTGGTGCTGGCGCTGAACGTGCTTGTCACCGGTCTGTTGGTCACTGTCACTGCTGTCGTCACGACGGTTCTGGGCGGTCTCGGTCTCGGGCTGCTGCTTTTGGGGTGGGGCTAGAGAATGCGGGCATCTTGTGTCTGCTCGATCGAGGTCCAGGAAACAGGACGAGGAGGACGAAGCGGGGGGGCTTCCCATTGGATCGCATTGTCTGTACATGTCGTTTCGTATGATTTCGTTGCACGGAACAATGGATGGGCACGTCTTGAAAGGACTCTGGTCGTGCGAGGGTTTGATCGAGGAATGGGTGGGAGGCGGGGATCCATAGAATCCAACGCTTCCCCCTGCCCCGAGTGTCAAAACGCCACGAGCATGCAATGGACGTGGTCGACAACATGCCATGTGCGACGGGCCAAGGGGCCAGAACAGCAGCGTCCTGTCGTCGGACGAGATCGTGCAACCCCCAGAACGGCAAACCGGTCCCCTGGCGCTGGGCGCCTCGTCTGTTGTTGCCAATGAGGTGCCGCATCACGGCCTTGGTGCCGCATCGGTGACACTGTGGGCTCGTGTCACCCTCACGGGACGCTGCTGCCTCGGGGGGGCAAAGGCGATCGAGAGAGAAGAAGGAAGGGAGAGGTGAGCCGGTGGTACGGGGTGCTTGATCGCCGTCGTGGGAAGATCTGCTGGGCCCGTCTTGGGGTTGTACGGGGTGAATGTGTCTGCCTTGTTGAGGGTACCGGGCCACCCTATACGTGTGACGTTTGGGGGTGCTGTAAAGGAAGATGGGGGCAGACGTGCAGTTCGGCGACGATGGGGCGTCGTTCGGCGATCAGGAGGGAGAGGGTTGTGGTTTGGAGGCAGAGTCAGATGGTGTGGATTGTCGGCTGTCGGGGGTGTGAGCAAACGGCCAGCCGATTTGTCTTTCATAAATTGATGTGTTGGCCTCTCTGTCATGGATATGCTGCAGCGGGGAGATGGCCAAGTCCACGACGACAACATGACGCAGATCTGGTATAACTCGGTGAGGGACCGGTGAAGGGGCGTCGTCAGGGGGCTGCGTTTCCAGGCGCCAAGGAGCAAAGGAGCAAAGGAGCACGAGAAGGCATCATCACGTGCTTCTTACCTAAGCAAGAGCCGCACTCCGAATTCGCCAAACACAGGTATCATCCAGACAGATTCCTAGCTTCAGAGCCCTCTCAACACCTCTCATCTCGGTCAAATGCTCTGAAATTTTACCCACTGAACAATCGGCGATACAGTTGGAGACAAAACCATTATTTCTGATAATTTTGTGCCTTGGTAAAATGGTTCAATGTGAGCTTACCTTTGATGACTGTGACCTTGTTTGTCACCCTCTTGCTACGGCCGACGCTGCCGGGATTCCCCACTTCACCTGCGTATAGCGCGAACAAACCAGACGAAGGCGCCAAGAGGACCGTTATCGCCGTTGGACACGGTTGACACCATTTCAGCCACGCGCCTCCAACTCGACAGCCACCCTTCATCGGCCGCTCCGACTTTAGCTTTCGGCCCCATGAATCGCTCCCGTGCGGATCACCCACGTCAATGTTGATGTAGATATCCCTCAGCATTCGCAAGCCACATACGTGCCCTCTGTGTATCCGACTTTGGAAGCTTCGGCGACGTCTCTTTCTGGGAAGAAACTCCTTTCTGGAAAGACAGGAAACTGCACACGCGCTGGTTGAGCCTCACATCTGCTGGAGACGGAAAAGAAGAATGCAAGCCCTTGATCAGCCACCACTCCGAAGAACCCATCGCCCGTGGCGACCCCCGGCCATGCGCGTCTTTCAGGATGCCTGAGTTCAGATTCATCGCCTCGGACACGTCGGGCGGGAAGCTCCAACCCGCCGACAAGGAAGCGCGAAGCCATGCCATCAAGCAGGGCCTGCAGCGAGGCGCCCAGGCCCGCTCGGAAACCGACAAGACGAGCCGTCAAGCCCAGGACGCCACGAGCCGCAGGGCCGACCTCAGGGGACGCTTTCGACTCGCGGGCGCGCAGTCTGGGGCCGAGGCTCTGCGGAAAGCGGGCACGCGGGCTTACCAGCAGCCAGACTGGACGGCCTGGTTCAAGGTATGAGCGCTTACATCTACGTTCCGAACATGGAGCGAGCGTGTTCACAGCGACCTCCCAAAAAAACCCCCAAAAAAAACTGACGGAAACGCTCTAGAATGACCGTGCCAAGAGCAGCAACGCATCAAGGGGTCAGACGACTCCCTTCAAGTCGGTCCCGCGGCTAAAGGCCCACGTCATGGATCCCTTCAACAGCCTGCCGATTCCGAGCAGTCCGACGATTGACTCTCTTGCCAAGTATTGTACGTTGGAGCCCGAATGTCTGTCTTGGTGTCTTCGATGTGTGAGGCTGATGGTGTATCTTCCGGGCCCCTCAGTCGTCAACGGCTTCAGTCTGAACCTGACGACGGTGGACAAGCAACGGCCATGGTTCCCCTACGCCATGCAGAGCGAGCTCGTCATGCGTGCAACGCTCGCCTTGGCCGCGGGTTTCTGGACCGCCAGTCTCCCCTCCCTCGACGCCAGGCTCCAGATTGAGGGCTACCGCCAAAAGGGAGAGGCCATGCGAGCCATCAGCAGCCGCCTCCAGACCACGGCGTCTTCGAGAGTGGCAAGCCGAGACACGTCGGTCCTGGCCGCCGTCGCTACTCTCGCCAACGTCGAGGTACGTCTTCCTGATCCCAAGCCCTTCTTCGGCCTCTACTCATCACCTGCCCCAGGCGTTCCAAGGCGAATTTGAAGCAGCAGACATTCATCTGAGAGGCCTGTACGACATGGTCCAGGAAAGCGGCGGCCCAGACACCATTCGGCACGACTACATCCTCTGCCGTTGCATCAACTGGTGAGCAAGAAGAAAAACGAGGCGCTCTCGTCACACCCTGAACTCCACTGACCACTCCCAGGGTCGACGTCCAAGTAGCCTCCGGCCTCGGACGCATCCCCTTCTTCCCGACCTTCCACACCCTCGACCAGGTCGTCCTCCCGGCGCACATTCTCCACCAAGCCGTCGTCCCGCCCCTGTCCGACCTCGGCATCGAGGAGGCCAACGGCTCGGCAACAGCCGCGTGCGTCCACACAATCCTCACGCTGCTCCGGCAGGCCATCTGCGCGCAGACAAGCGACAGCGTCGGCGCCGACGGCATCCGCATCCTCATGGGCACGGCGGACAGCTGCATCCTCAACTTTCTCTACGGCGGTGCCGCCGGGGCCGCCGACTATCGTTTGTCCTCGTCGTCCGCGGCCTCATACGCAGCCCCATCGTCGTCGGCCGCGCACGCCGCCGACAAGAGGGTCCGCGCCCTCGTCCTGGGCGCCCACATCTTCCTCTACGTCGCCCTGCGCGACGTCCCGCCGACGAGCCAGCTCCTGACCATCCTCTGCTGCCGGCTGCGCGCGCTGCTGACGGAGCTCGACGAGCCGCCAGCCGCCGGCGTCGGCCGCGGCGCCCTCTCGCTGTGGCTGGCCTTTGTGGGCCTCGTCGGGTCGGGCGGCGGTCACGGCGCCGCCGCCGGGAGCGAGAACGCGCAGTGGTTCGCGGCCATGTTCCAGACGGCGCTGCGGGACACGACGCCCGGGGGCACGCTGACCGAGGCTGGTCGGCGGGACCTGCGGACTACGCTGCGGTCGTTCCTGTGGGAGGAGCGGCACTGCCGGGCGGTTCTCGACACGCTCGAGCGCCGGCACAGCGTGTCTCCGCCGCCGGATGTCGAGGACGTTGGCGTGGAAATAGTGGGTGGCGGGGATGAGTAAGGGGGGCAAAGCATCACAAACAAAGTACAATGCACCAAGAGCTGCAGCCAGTGTTGCTCCTGGGTTTTTATTTCAAACGCGCTGGCGGATACATTGCCAATATTATGATGATACCAAAACTACACAATGGAGCGCCGCTTTATGCCTCTAGCGGCCCGACGGTGCGCACGTCTAGACCCTTCTCAAACTCGGCCTTGCTGGGCATCTTGCCGAGGCGCATCAGCTCAGCAGAATGTACCATGGCTGGGTCCTGGCCCATGGAAGCCATGGCGACGACCGTGTCACCCTTACAGTAGTAGGCGGCAAACGAGTTCTCCTCGACGTTGCCCTGGATGACCACGTCGTCCCAACCGCCGGCCGTGTTGCCGCAGTATCGCAGCTGCGCTGTCAGGGCCGACCAGAAGATGGGGATCGAGACCTCCTGCTTGGCCGAGGCGTTGATGATGTGGCTGGCGACTGTGCGACCGGCGTTCTGAGCGACATCCCAATGCTCGATGCGTGTGTACCTGCCGTCTCCGCCCGGGCCGTGGTAGGGGAAGGTCGCAATATCGCCGACGGCGTAGACATCCTTGAGGCCCGTGACAGAGTAGTGCTCGTCCGTCTGGATGGAACCGTCCTTCTCGAGGCGGAGGACCTTGTTGTCTTGCAGGAATTCCGTGGCGGGCGCGACGCCGACGCCAAGAATGACGAGGTCTGCCTCGAGCTTCGTGCCGTCCTTGAGGTGAACAGAACCGACCTTGGAAGGGTCGGATGCCGAGGGCTCGGCCTTGTCGACACCGGCCGACATGTAGAACTTGACGCCGTTGCCCTCGAGACCCTTTTGCAGGCCAGCGCCAACCTTCTCGCCGAAAACCCTCTCAAGAGGCACCTTCTCCATGCCGATGACGGTGACGGTGTTGTCCTTGGCTGTGGCGTTGGCGACTTCCATGCCGATGAACGACGAGCCGACAATGACAATCTTCTTGCCCTTGTCGCCAATGGCCGCCGTGATCTTTTTCGTGTCGTGGATGGTGCGCAGCGTGAAGATGTTCTCTAGGACCTTGAAGCCCTGCAGCGGCAGGTTCCTCGGCGTGCCGCCCGTGGCGAGTACAAGCTTTCCGTAGGCGTGCTTTCCTCCGTTCTTGGTGGTGACAGTGCGCCCGGAAAAGTCCACGTCGGTCACCTCGTCGTTGACAATCTCGACGGAACCGCTCTCATACCAAGCGGCGTCGCGCCACTGCAGCTTCTCGGGATCGGTCAGCAGGGCCTTGGACAGCTTGGGCCGGTCGATAGGCAGGTAGCCCTCCTTGGAGATGATGGTGATGGGACCGTCGAAGCCGCCGTTGCGCAGGCCCTCGACGGCACCGAGCGCACCAGAGCCACCGCCGACAATGACAACCTTGTTGTCGGTGCCAGCCCCGGCGGCAGAACGGCACTTAAAGTTCGGCTTGCGACGACTGCCTTTGATGGCAGCCTCCTCGCCGGTCAGGTAGACGGCGCCGTCACGCTCGGTGACGTGGAAGACGGGCAGCGCGTCGAGGGCCGGGGCGTCCTCGACATCGCCTGTTTTCGCGTTGAAGCAGGCTAGAGGTCACACGGTAAGCCACTGCGGGTTGTGTCTGTTCCGAAGGGCGGCAGAAGACGCCGAGGGAGGAAGGCTGCTCACCACCGTGCCACGGACAGGTCAGGCGTCCGTTGGTGGTCAGGACGCCCTTGACGAGGGGCGCGCCGTAATGGGTGCACTTGGAGCCGACGGCCTGGATCTTGCCGCCGGCGTTGACGAGCAGGACCTTGCCGCCCTCGATGCCCTCGACCTCGACCTCATGCTTCTCGCCAGGGCGAAGGTCGAGGGAGGTGACGGACTTGAGCTTGTACTCGGTGGCCACCATGGTGCGCAGGGCGGTTGAAAATGTGCGATGTTGTAGCTGCTGCTGGCGTGGGACGAAGTGGTGAAAGGTGTTGGGACGAAGGAAGAGTCGGAGTCTGGATGATTGCATGAAGGAAAGCTTTGGTGGGGGGGGAGGGGGGCAGAGGATGGAGAGGGGAGAAGAGGGAGGGGGTTTATGGGATGATGGGAAGCTTCGAAGCTTAGCAGCAGCAGGCCAGGGTCGACTGGATCGCAGGGGACGAAACAGCAGAGGTGCAGAGTTGCAGAGGTGACGAGTCGATGGGGGCTTGGGTAACCACGAAGTACCAATGAAGACAAAGGCAGCAACAAACGGCAGTTTACGTTTCGAGGTAGGCACGTTAGGGGTTCGTTCGGTTCAGCAGCTTGCCACGTAAGGTGCCTACTGAGAGGCAAGAGCGCTCCCCTCTCAATCGAGCCATGCCGTCCATGCTCAGTCAGGCACATCCCTTCCTCCCTGCCTCCCAGTGACAGCCCGCTCCCTGGCACCCTGGGTGCTACCTGCCCATCTCACCTCCCCTCCGAGTTGATGATGTCCATGACCCGTCAACATCTGCAGGCGCGGAACTTGAGTGACGCCATTGCCGGTTCATCGCGTCGCGATAAGATAGAGCCTGCCTCGAAATTAGAAATGCTAGCTATCTCATTGGCTCGGCGCCGTGCCTAGCGCCGACAGCAAGTCAGGTAGTGGTAAGCGGGTTGTGCTTGAGATGGTCCTAGCTTCACAGCTCACCCACACCTTCCTGCCCAGACACCTGAGGTAGCTGACAGATGACAGCCCAGAGCTCATGGGTAGTAGTGAGGCGGGCGCCTGCCTGACTGAGCGTCAACTACCTTACCTATCAGGTAGATAGATACTCTGGCGTCACCGTTGTTGCCCGATATCTGGCCTACGTTCCTCCTCCCTGCCATGTGTTCGGTCTCGAGCTCAACTTTTGTGGTGCTTATGGCGTAGGAATAGTACCTGACAGAATGCGAGGACACAACAGCGGTGAGAGACAGCGAGCAGGCCTGATCCAAGCAGCAAGCAGGCGTTACAGCCTACGGCGCCTACCTACCTTGGGTCAAGTAGGTACCTTTTGAGGTAGGCAGGCAGCTACGAATGTGTGTATCCAGGCCCCACAATCTGCACCATGCCGCATCTCGTCCTCGCCGCGTCACCCTCTCGGCCAAGCGACTGATACTGTCGTGAGAGCATCTCGACCGGGGAGCGGACGCGAGTCATTGTCCCCTGGCGAACGCTGTTTTGAGTTTGTCCATTTGATTGTTGGAATTGGGATTCTTCTTCGCAGCGGCTAACGTGCCCGCGATTCCGACATGATGCGATCGGTTCCCATGGGACTGGTCGATGGCACGTTGTCGGCCACCTTGCCGAGAATACTCCATGAACCTTCTGGACGACTCGCGATCGACGGACCATCTGATAAGCTGGCCAGGGCATATCGGATATCTGCCCGCCCGCCTACGTTTCAGGCACCCCCGAAATCATCTACCGAGTCGCTGGGTGCTCTGCGCCGTCCGTTCTGCAGCCAACTGCCGAATGTTGGATACGCTCGGAGCTCACTGTGCACCGCCGAACATGACCTCACGATACTACGTGGCTGCGCGCTCCGCCATCCGAGGCGATGAGATCGAATGCTAGGCAGTACGCTAGTAGGCCCGAACACCGAGCCATGGCTGCCCTCCTCGAGTCGATGTGGTATTCTGGTCGTGATCGGCGGTCCTCTCTGTTCATGCGCCCCCCCCCATCGACGCCGAGTTCTCTCCCCCAAGCCCCCACGTCTCCTCGCCATCTCCGCGACCGTGTCATCCGAGGCGAACAAGATGGGGAACCGCTCTCAGACTATCCAGATATATAGTCCTGACTGAGCTTTTGCTGTACACTGTCCAGATGATCCAGCGTGACCTCCTTCTTGCCCAGGTTCTCTCTTGGTCTCCCACAACATTCGAGTATCAGGTTGCCGGCTTTCAGCAAAACCCGTTCATCGTGCACCTCGTCGCTCAGCACCATCCACGTCATTGCCACAAGCACGCATCATGGCTTCCACAGAGGACTACCAGAACATCTTTCACTGGGCAGAGACCCAAAAGAATGGTTCCATCCCCAGCTTCGAGACCCGACGCAACGACCCGTACAAGTACATGTCTGGCTTCAACAACAGCTTCGAGTCAGAAGCGGTGCCTGGTGTGATCCCCAAGGGGCAGAACAGTCCGAGGTCCATCCGCTTTGGACTTTACGCGGAGCAGATGACTGCGTCTGCCTTCGTCGCCCCACGCCATGTCAACAAGAAGGCGTGGCTCTACCGCTCGCGTCCTGCTGTCGCCCACCAAGGATTCGTGAGTTGTGCTCCTGTGCCCATGTTGAACTTGAAATTCCTGAGCCGCGAGTAACATGGTTGTGGCCCCTCGCAGACGGATCTTCCCAACCGAGAAGACGTCGAGTCAAACTTTCTTCCCATCAACCCCCGCGTACATGTTTCACCCACTCAGCTGGCGTGGAGCCCCTTTGACATCCCAACCGATCAAGATGTGGACTTTATCGACGGCCTCAAGACACTTGCGGGGTCCGTCGATCCCACGCTGCGTGAGGGCCTGGCGACCCACGTCTATCTCTGCAACACAGGCATGAAGAAGAGGGCGTTTGCCAACTCGGACGGCGACTTTCTCATCGTTCCGCAGCAAGGCGCGCTCGATATTCAGACTGAGTTTGGCTTCCTCTACGTCCAGCCCGGTGAAATCTGCGTCATCCAGCGCGGCCAGCGCTTCAAGGTGAATGTCGAGGGACCTACGCGGGGCTACATCCTCGAGATCTGGGGCTCCAACTTTGAGCTGCCTGAGCTGGGGCCCCTCGGCGCAAACGGGCTCGCCAACGCTCGCGACTTTCTCCACCCCGTCGCCGCGTATGAGGTGACGGACGACGACCCGTGGAACATCGTCTACAAGCTGGGCGGTCGGTTCTTCCAGAGCGCACAGCGCCACTGCCCCTTTGACGTCATCGCCTGGCATGGGAACTACGTGCCGTACAAATACGACCTCACCAAGTTCGTCAACGTCGGCTCCATCTCAGTCGACCACATCGACCCGTCCGTCTTCTGTGTGCTGACGGCGAAGTCGCGCGATCCAGCCGCGCCACTCGCCGACTTTCTCATCTTCTCGCCTCGCTGGGACGTCGCCTCGCACACCTACCGCCCGCCCTACTACCACCGCAATGCCGCCTCAGAGCTCATGGGGCTCCTCTACGGCGCCTACGAAGGCCGCTCCGACGCCTTCCGCCCCGGCAGCGTCTCGTTCGAGTGCGGCTTCGTGCCCCACGGCGTGGCCTACGAGCAGTTTGCCGCCGCGTCGCGCGAGGACCCGCCCGTCATGCGCATTTCCGAGGGCGCCGTCGCCTTCATGTTTGAAAGCTGCCGCGCCCTCACGATTACGGACTATGCGTGGAAGAGCACGAACCTCCACGAGCACGATCCCAAGATGTGGGATGACTTAGTGGACAACTTTTCCAAGCACCGCGTCGAGGTCGATGAGATTTTGGGCAAGGCGACGGGTGGGAAGCACCGCGTGGGGTCTTGATAGACCAGTGTTTGGGCTGGGTGTGACGGCGTCTCTTGGCTACGTAGACGAATGGACTGCATGGATGTCGCTTGAGGTGTTTTGAAGATTGGCAGAACGACGTTTGGCTAGTAGAGGTCTATCTATGGATGCCTGAAGGGAGTGTTCGCGTTGATGTTCGAAAACTTTCGTCATGTTGACAGGGATGTGATTGATCCTCTCCCCCGTCTTAATAACACCAACGCGTCTGCGCACAAGACTCTGGCGTTGCTCTTTGCCGTCGTAAGGGCACATGGCCCCCAAAGTGAAAGCAACACTTGTACCCACAGCTAGCCGGCCAGCCAGCCCCCGATCGACGCCTCGTATAAAGGGGGGGGGGCTTAGCTTCACAGCTCGCTTTCTTATTTTATCGTCTGCCCAGCTTGCTTTTACCCTACTCGTCCAGCACGCTCTTTCTCATTGGCCAGGTCACGCCTTAGGCGGCTTGCTATGAACAAGCCATGAGGGGTGTGCGGTACGGTCTATTTGCGCTCTGAAGCGTATCTCTTAAGCATCTGTACCCAGGCATTCTGATGCCATCGACCGTTCACGCCTGCGGCGACGCTAGGCTTTTGTATATTGCGGTGTCAGGAAGAGGAGGCAAAGCGAGGATCTTGGGGTGACGTGTTGTATTCTCAGACGCACATCGTCGTTGCACTGCCGTGGGGAGGGTCGAGGCGGCGTTTTCTTGGTCGCGACGACATTCATCCATTGGAGTTGTTGGTTTATCGAGAAAGTTTACCGACATGCACGTCTATCGCCGGGCATCCAGGCACAAGGCTTGACTAGTCAGGAAACAGAAAAACTTCAGATGCAGCAAATCGGCTTCATCGTGCTTGGAACAGCTGGTATCTTAAGGAAAGAAGCCCCCTCCAACCCCACCCCCCCCAAAAACACCTCAGTGCAGCTCGGCCGTGCCCCGATCACGCGTCGACGTACCCTCGAGCTCGTGCACCTGTTTCGGCTTCGCGTCCATCTCCGAGACCTGATACTGTGCGCTGAGCGGGCTGCCCCGCGGCGTAGGCGTCTGCGAGTCCACAAAGGTGCTCTGCGGCGGGCTGCTTCCCTTGGCGTGATACTGACCGGCCTCGCTGACCTCGACGGGCTCGACAGCCCGCTTCCTCCTGCGTACAAAAAACCAAACGCCGAGGGCGGCAACGATGGCCGCGAGCGGGATCCCGAGCCCGAGCCCGACCTTTAAGCCTAGACCGTTACCGTTGCCGGAGCCGGAGCCGGAGCCTGAATCGGCAGATGTCTCACTGGGAAGTGGTTCGCTCGCCGTCGTCGAAGCCGCAGCCGCCGTTGCGGACGAAGTTGATGCGCTGCTCGTGGCCGACGAAGAAGCAGACGACGATGAGCTCGCGTTAGGGTTGTCAATGACCTTTCCTCGTGTGTCGAGGAAGGTGCCGCGTCCGCGTGCGCAGCACTGAGGATCATTGTTACAGCAGTAACTACCGTCTTTGCAGATTGTGACTTGAGGAAAGCGACCGTTGCCTGTGTTTTCACCTGTAAGAGGAAAAGAAATTAGCCTCCGATTGATGCGACCCCTCTTCCATGAACCCCGGGCCTGAAGAAACCTACTGTACAGGCAGATCTGCGCGCACTCTTCTTCGTCATACGGATTGATCGAGCAGGGTCCGCGGATGAAAATATCGTCTGACAGGCCGACGCTCTTACACAACCTGTTGGGCAGGCACAGGTCGACGGAGCCGCAGCAGGCGTTTGAGCCAGGACATTTGTAGTTGTCGCCGTAGGACTTCCCGCCGACGCCGTAGCAGGTGATATTGTTGGCCTGGCTGCTCGAGTCGTCGTCGTCGTCGTTTTGCGCCAATGCCGTGGTCGCAAGGAGTAAAAGAAAGACGAGAAGCAGCGGGCGAGCGACTGATTTGAGCCCCATTGCCAATGGTGTCCAAGAGCTTTCAGCAGGAGAAACGCGCAAGATTGAGATGGCTACACAGCGCTTGGAAAAGCGATTTAGACGAGAGAGAGGGGAGGCGACGAGAGAGAGGGAGGGGCGTCATTTGAGTTACGGGCAGCTTTTTCATGGGCTATGACGATGATTTCAGGTTATACTCGTACGTTGTTATTCGGCAACCCCTCCTGCCGTCCTCCTCGACCAGGGCAAGAATCCGGGTTCACAGCCCGCAGCCCGCAGCGCTGCTCGCGACGGTTGTCGATCGCTTGGGTACGTATCCTGCACCGACACCGAAATCGTCGTACGAGGGGCACGAACTGCACTTCGAACGGGTTGCCGCAGGGGTAGGGTGGGGATGGGAAGCAGCATCACCAGTTGGTTTTCTGCTCTCTTGGGGGCGAAGGATCCTGCACGGGCGGGGATACTTTGCGCATCTTTACTTTCTTTGCGTCTGCTGTGCCGCTCGGTTGGCCTCTTCGCACCACGGACGTGCATGCAGGGCGAGATCATGATGCGGTCTGCATAGGAGGCGGCTGGACTGAAGTCAGGTTTGGACGCAACGCAGCAGCAGTCGAGACCAGCCAAGCGTTCGAGGATCGGTGGTGAGGTTGGCGGGCCAGAACGTCGATTGAGCCGAAGAGATCGACCTGACTAGTAGGCCCGCCTTTGTTAGCGTGTCGTCTCGGACGGGAAGCCTAGGGGACAGGCGTCAGAACATGCGGCGGAGAAGCCATGAGGCAGTGCCAGTGCAACAGAGGCTGCTCGCGAGGTCCTTGGTAGGGAAGCATGGTGGTGGTGTTGGTGGTGGTGGCTGGTGGGTTTTGGCCCTGTTGGACGACGATGACGATGCCGTGCAGCAGTCGCAGTCGGCCACTGTTGCTGTAGCGGCAGGTACGCCGAGATAGGCGCCTGCCAAGGAGCCGGAAGAGCCTTGAGAGCGAGCGCTGGGGGGGTGTCGTTCCTGACACTAAGGTAATCAACAGACGGTTGGCGGCTGCTGGCCCCCAAGGCAAGTCCCGTCCGTCGCAGGAATTGCGGCAATTCTCGCGAGAGCGTTGTTTGTAACATGGCCATAGATATCATGCATGGGGGTCCTTGGGTGGTTCTGGCAGCGTGACTTCCTCATGAAGCAGTGAACCCGTGTGCCGAATAAGTCCGCCCGTTCTGCCGAGATGCTTTGCGAAGGTATCATGTACATGTGGGGGCAGAATGTACAGATACAGCAGATAGGCACTTCACAACAAGCTCATCCGCGAAGATCCAATGTGCCAATGGCGATGGCGGCCAATGCCAGCTCGAGCCCTCATGTGCGCCAGGGCCTGGACAGCCCGGTCGTTCCTGAGAACGGCTGAGGCTACGAGAGACTTTCACTCTGCTGCTGACGTTACAACAGCTCAGAACGGGGTCAACGTAAATTTCCCCAAAAATACTTCTGGCGATCTTGTAAGCCGGCAATGCCATGTGCCACGAGCCTGGCACAGACACATGGAATGTCTCCAATTTTATGGAGGGAGATGGAGATTGCTAGTCAAACTAGGGGCTCCTATGGTGCCGTGTCCGAGCAGCCGTTGCATGTCCTCGCCCGTCCAGGCAGCATGGCTTGTTGGCGCGAAGAATATGCATAAGGGAGGTTAGCGAGGAACAAGAGGCAGTTTCGGTTGCAAGACGTCCGTCGGGCTCGCCACGCACGGGCCAGAAAAATAGAAGAAGAAGCGCTTGCGGGCCAACATTGCGCCTGCAGAGAAGAAAAAAAACGGAGCTGGCGAACGCCGTGGAGTTCCACGGCGTTCCGCAAACAACCAAGTCGCCCATTCGACAAATTGCCAGACCAACCCTCATTTGTCATCCCCCAGGCATCGCGAGGCATCCCCAGGCAGCTTTCAGCGTCTTCCCCCACTAACCAAGTGCCTGAATCCCTAACAGAACCCAGCATCCATCGAACATCAGCCCTACAACCCACCCACCCACCTGCGGACCTTGCCAACTTACCTACCTTATGTACCTTACCTACCTACCTGGGCACGGCTATCGCCAGCTAATTAGGCTCTTATCATAATGTACCTCGCGTTTGGAGTCAATTAAGGTTTGCTCCTGCGCTCACAACCTCCGGTCTGGCTCGGGCGGTACTTGACCAAGGTACCTCACCCGCTGTCAGCAGGCACACCGCAAGCCCACGTCTCACCCATGCGACCACGCCCCTCAGCTGGACCCTTGAGTCTTCATCCGGCCTATCCTGCCAAACTCTTCCTTCATCTCACCCAAGAAGTTGAATCATCGCAACTGCAGCCAAAGTCATCTGGCATTGCGCTGGCATTCTCCGCTGACAAGATGGAGTTGACGTCTCAGCGTCGCAAAGGTTCGCCTCCCACCCCCCCCTTAGGGACCTTGCTTGTTTGGCCCCTGTCCTTGCTTGGCTCGGCCTTGTCTTTGGGGGCTCTTTGCTGACACGAAGCCACCTGTGCAGCTTGCGACTTGTGCTTCACCAAGAAAATCAAGTGTGACATGCTCAAGCCGCACTGCTCCAACTGCCTGCTGTACAAATCAGAGTGCAAGACAACACGTCTCCGCCGGAGAACCGCCGCTGCCAAAGACAAGCCTCCCCGCCCAGCCCAGAACTCTGTATCAAGCCGCGAGTCTGAGCTCGAGGCCCGTCTGGCGCTCATCGAAAACCAGCTCAAGGAAGTTCTCGAAGCGAGCGCGTCACAGCCCGTCAAGTCACAGCAGCCCCCAGTTCAGCAACCAGTAGCCGGTCCGTTCAGTCCCTCCCAGGTGTTCGAGACACCCAGTCCCGAACCGCAATGGCTCTCCAACATTGTCGCCGCCGCTGGGCAGAGCCCCGTCCTGATGTCGGGCTCGGACACGACGACGCCCAGTGACTGGGTCGCCCAGCCCGAACCCATGGTGCTGCCGCCGTTGGAGGATGTGCTGCCGCTCGTCGACGTTTACTTTACGCGCTTCAACGTCGTCTTGCCGCTGTTCCACCAGGGTAGTTTCATGACCATGCTGTCCGACTGGTACTCCCACGTCATACATCGCACGAGGCCCGCGTGGGCTGCCATCAACATTGTCCTCGCCATCGCCCACCGTGCGTGTATCACGTCTGAGAATGACTTTGCCACCGACGGCGAAAAGTCGGCTGCGTACCTGCGGAACGCCCAGACCGTTGTCAACGAGCTGGTGACAAGGGAAGAAGATCTTGTCGGCTTGCAGGTCCTGCTGGGCATGTCGCTCCTTTTCTTGGGTACCAAGAACCCCAAGCCCGCGTCTGTCCTCCTCGGAACCACCATTCGCCTGGCCCACCGCATGGGCCTGCACGACCAGGATCGCTCCAACGGGCTGCCTGAGCATGAAGCTGTCCAGAGGGCCCGAATCTTCTGGGTCGCCTACTACCTCGACAAGGTATGTTCCACGGCCGGCACACACTAACCTCAACCCCTCGGTGCAGCTGGCTGATTTGCCTCCTAGGATGTCAGCTTGAACCAAAAGATGCCGTCGTTCCAAGTCGATGCCGACATCGACCTGCCGCTTCCCGATCTCGACCCGGCTGACAATGTATCGATTATGTACTCGACGGACTCGACGATCAAGTTCAACTACTTCAGATCGCGCACCGCCCTCAGCCATATTCAGGGCAAGATCTATGACCTGCTCTACAGCACGCGCTCCAAGAAGGCCTCCCCCGAGGACCGCGTCCAGCGCCGGGAGCAGCTCAACCACATGCTCGAGCAGTGGCGTCTGCAGATCCCCGAACAATTCCAGATGGCCAACGTCGCGAGTTCAATGTCTCCGACCAATGCGGTGCACATGGTCAACATGTACAGCACGTACATGCTCTGCCTCGTGCATGCGCACGGCATCTACACATTCGATATGAACGAGACGTGCTGGTTCAAGGATATGCGTCAGAGCATGACAGCGTGCGCCGCCAACGGCACCATTTCTGAATCGTGCAAGGGGAAGATACCTGCTGGGTGGGAGAATTGCGTGGTTCAATCGAGGGCTTTTATTCAGCTCTTCACCGACGCGCCGTTTACAGAATGTGGCTTCTGGTGTGTTCTTCTCCCTCTTTCCATTGGGCTGCGTGACGGGACATGCAAAAGACTGACCCAATTTTGAATCAACAGGATCAGCGCAAGCGCACGCTTCGCCACGGTCATGATGGTACTGACCCAAATGTTCATCGAGCCGATGCACCCCCACCTTACGCTCGACCGCGAACTGACTCGCAAGGCCGTTGCCGTTTTCGACCAGATGGTCCCGCGCACCACTGACAAGGAGATTCGCTGGCTGCATGAGATTGTGTCGGCTCTCTTCCGCCAGGCCATGGCCGCGACGCAAGATGCGGTCGAAGCGTTTGAGCGTCAGGCGCGAGAGCAGGCGCAGGCGCAGGCGGCAGCCGACTACTTTGTTTCGCTGGGAACTCAAATGGGGAACTCGCAGCTCGCAGACGACTTTCACTTCATGTCATGGTCATGATTCCTCACGCATCGCCACGCATGTCACTGACTGAAACAAACGAGCAATCGACGAGCACTTGGTTCGAGTCCATTGGCGAAAAGATGAAAAGTGGGAATGCATTTTCTACCATGACCTGCCAAACGCCTCAAGGTGTATTCCTGACCCTGTTTGTGCCTAACCTGTGGCAAAGACGCAAAAGAAAACTAAAAAAAAACTACCGTCTCGTTTCTCTCAGTCTTCTACTACATGTATATCGACCACACTCACAGCTCCTCCTTGGTCACCGTCTTGGCCTCAGGCTCAGCGTCGGCGTCGGCCTTGGCGGCCGGCTCATTGGCCTTGAGGACTTGGGCCTTGATGACAATCTCAATGTCCCTCTTCTTTTCCCTGAGGTTGGGGCGCGAGTGGGAGATGGGCCAGGCGACAACGCCGCCGTCGACGGCGTCGGGCGAGTACTTGGAGAGGTCCTCGAGAGCGTCTGGGGACACGTCAGTCGCTGTTTGTCACAACAAGAGGAAAGAAAAGAGGAGACGGCAGGGAGAGAGGGCAGCAAACTCACCGGCGCAGTCGCTCGACTCGGCGACGAAGAGGGGAAGGATCTTGTACAGGGCGCCCGGGGCGAAGAGGATGACGCGCGAGGCGTCGTCGGCGCGGTCGAGGCCGGCCTCGGGCACGACGACCTGGTCGTCGACCTTTTGGTGCTTGTCCTTGGGCTTCTGGAAGAGGGCGAACAGGCCGTGGTCTGCCGTCTTGCCGGAGGCCTGGGCCTCGATCCACTGCTTGGCGCGCAGCGGCACGTCGGCGTAGTCCATGAGCAGGATGTATCTGTCCCAGCCGTGGCGGTCGAGGCCGGAGAAGCCGCCGGGGTACTCGCGCTCGCTGAAGACCTCCTTGAGGCCCTCGGCCCACGACCACATGCCCAGGGGCTGCTTGTCGTAGAGCTGATGGAGGGTGTACTGTTGGGCGGGGAAGGTCTTGGTCACCTCGCAGGCGGGGGTGAAGAGCGACGAGGTGGCCTCGGTGAAGGGGTCGCGCCACTTGAAGTCTTCGACGAGCGTCGCCTTGGCCTGGTCGTGGGGGCTCGGGGGACGGCCCATGCCGAGCTGCGCTGCGGCGCTGCCGGCGAAAGCGGACAGGGCGATGGCCTGGAACTTCATGATGTTGCGGATGGCGGGGAGGGAGCTGTCAATCTGGTTTTATGGAAGAAGCGGAGTCGAGAATGCCGATGCAGAAAACAGAGTTGTTCACTTTTCCAACAAACTGGGGAGATGAAGGGGAATGAGGGTAAAAGCAATTGTCAGACTGCGGATAGAGGAGAGAGAGGAGGGAGGAAAGTTAGACATCACCAGACGAGACTGAAATCACGAGCAAATACCCCCCCTTGTTATAGCTTCGCCATCATGTGTTCCTGAACGTCCGGGCCGCGTCCCAGACGGTAAGGTCTTGTTGTCCTTTGCGGACGCTTGATGCTCCGGATTGCCATATTGGATCGAGTTGGAGAAGGGCGGTTCGGAGGTTGGGATGCGACAAAGGTCAGGCGCCGCCTCCGTGACAGGAACAGGCAGGGTCCGCCCGCGTTGGGGTACGCTACCAGGGGGGGGCAAGAGTGGAGGCTTCCCCCGCGCTGCCCCTCATGGCTTGGAGGGGGGGGGGGTTACAGGTACAGCGCTTTCTCATCTCCCTCACCCCCTGTGACAGACTGCATTTGGGGGAAGGGCTTAGGTCAGCGTCTACCCCACTGTCTATCCACGCTGCGTGGCTCTTTCCTGCGTGGGCACCCTCTTCTGGTGGCCTGGCTTCACTTTCCGCGTTGAACCTGAATGAGGTCGAGGCAAGTGTAAGCGGCGCAACCTTGATGGGCTTCGTCTGAAAATATAAGATGACCGATCATCTGCTAGATGAATCCTCTTTCTTGTCGACTGCATGTACTTATAACGCTGCCCTTCTCATCCCTTCAGAGCCCTCCTGCGATGAGCACGTCCGTCGTGAGTCTAGACAATCCGTCTTCACAAGTCCGATACCCCTTGCGACAGTCGATCGTCAACTTTCGGGAATTCAACCACACCAAACATGATGGCATGCCTGGCCCGCGAAGTTACTTCCATCGAGCCGGTACGGTCCCAGCATGCATAGCAGGCCCAAATATAACGCGTCACCATAAAACGCCGACCCCATCCAGAGCACAACCTCCCAAGACGATCACGAACTGTGCCCGAACCAAACGGCGAGCATGTCCCAGATGCCGCGCACTCAACGGCCCCTCCCCAACACCTGTCCACCTCAGCCTTGCCGCCTCTGGTTGGCCGAAGATGCCCTCCCTGCACCAGAGGACCAAACGCTCCGGACGTGGCCCCGTCCTGCACCGGATCGCCGTGGAGCACACATGGGATCCATGACGTCGTCCATCGGGTTTCGTCCTCTTGTGGGAATCTCCCATCTCGAGAATGACGCGACAACGCGGTCACAACCTGTGGCAACACCTCGCACGTGTAGCCATTGCGAGTCCACAGATGCCGACTGTAGACCGCGGTGCCCGCAAATTTACCAGTTCTGACGTCGCGAAAGAAAAAAAAACATGACCCCTCTAGGAGCGGTTCTTGGGGGAGATGTCACTGCGATCGCATCGTGTCTATAACTGTCGAGTCGGCTGCTGCTATGCCTCGTGTTTCCCGCACAACTGTTGCAGTACTACTCATCTGATTTGCTACAATTGAGCCTTAGCGATACCCGATATACCCACGATACCTCACCAGCACTTATACCATCTTGCATCTCAGCGCCCCCAAATACAACCCTTTCAACATGGCCATGTCACAAGCAGCCTATGCGGCCGAGCAGGCCATCGGCCACCAGGGCGATGAGGTCACGGCCCAGGACATTTCGAATTACGAAAAGACGGGCGACAAGTCCGCCATGATGAAAGCTCTTGTGTGGCAGGGCAAGAACACGGTCGAGATTGTAGACGCAGCCCGCCCCAAGATCATCGAGGACCGCGATGTCATCCTCCGCGTCACCGGCAGTACCGTCTGCGGATCCGACCTGCATCTCCTCCATGGCGCCGTTGTCCAGCTTGCCAAGGGTGATATTCTCGGTCACGAGTTCTGTGGCATCGTCGACGAGATGGGTCCCGCCGTGAAGGGCATCAAGAAGGGCGCCCGCTACGTAGCCTCCTTCCAAATTGCCTGCGGTGACTGTTTCTTCTGCCGCCAAAAGCTCTCGTCGCAGTGCGAGAAGTGCAACTCCAACACCCAGGCCAAGGCTATGTACGGAACCCAGACGGCAGGCATGTTTGGCTACTCTCACTTCACGGGCGGCTTCGCTGGCGGCCAGGCCGAGTACGTGCGCGTGCCCATTGGCGACGTCAATCTTCTTGAGATCCCAGAGGATGTCCCCGACGAGAAGGCCCTCTACCTGTCTGACGTGCTGTCCACCTCTTACAACGCTGTCAAGGACACAGCCGTGTACGAGGGTGACAGCGTCGCTGTGTTCGGTGCTGGCCCCATTGGCCAAATGGCCGGTGTTTTTGCCCTCGAAGACGGCGCCAAGCGCGTCATCTTTGTCGACACGGAACCCCGTCTCTCCTTTGTCAAGTCCCGCTGGCCTGCCGCACACGCCGACAAGCTTTACCTCGTCGACTACAAAACGCTGTCCCACGGCGTCACCAACAAGCCGACCGTCGTCACCGCCCTGCGCGATCTCACCGACGGCCGCGGCCCCGACGTTGCCCTCGAGTGTGTCGCCGGCGAGTACCCCAAGGGCTGGGCCCACTGGCTCGAGCTTCAGCTCGGCCTCGAGACGGACACGTCGGAGATTGTCAACGAGATGATCGAGTCGGTGCGCAGCTTTGGCCGCTGTGGCATCACGGGCGTGTACGTCGGCTACACGAACCACTTCAACATTGGCTCCCTCATGGAGCGCGGCGTGCGTCTCATCGGAAACGGCCAGGCGCCCGTGCACAAGTACTGGAAGGAGCTGCTCGAGCGGCTCCAGAACGGATCCCTCGACGTCTACCAGATGCTCTCGCACCGCGTGCGCCTCGAGGACCTCGACAAGGTTTATTACAAGTTTGAGAAGCACGAGGAGAGCATGCAAAAGGTCTTTGTCGAGACAAAGTGGTCTCTGCCCCGCGCCGAGGGCAGTCCCGCGCTCACTTCGTACTAAGCGAGGCGTGGTCCATGTGGATGGGTGAGCGGATGGGACGTTTTGCACAGTATATGAGGATACTATTGTAATGATCTATGAAAATTACTTGGTCTGTGAACCAAAGCTTTCTTGAACAAACTGAAAATCATGACGCTCGTGGTCCCGTAAATTATGCTGCTGGGCAGTGCATGAGGAAAGAAAAAAAACAAGAAGAGCAGCTGTAGAGAAGTAGGTGGTGGAAGAGGGGGTGTATACACACGAAACTCCTATCCTTTGTGATAATCGCTCCGTTTCTGAGCCATGCAATCCAGACAAAAGAGAACACGCCAGCTCCGTTCGGTGGGGGGGGGGGGGGGGGTATCTTCCATGAGAAGGCCTGTTGACCTGTGGGTTCAAAAGAAATAAGAACAAGGAAAAATAAAACCAACGCCCGGATAGTCTGTTCCTCTCGAGACTGTTTCCTGGTGAGAAAGAAGAGTTTCCAACGGAAAAGAAAGGAGGAAAAAATGCAAATATGCAAAAAGACGCCATGCAGCCTCCAGGGAAAATTCATCATGAACCATCAAGCGCCGTTCTACCACTACTACTCTTCTTCGAGAATCTGCCGTAGGGCTTCGACATCGACCACGTCAGGCATCACCTTGCTCGGCGTGCCCCGCGTGCGGATACCCGCCAGATACTCCTGGAACCCGGGGATCGCGCCGGGCTGGTTGATGCCGGACGCCCGATGGAGGTCCCTCTCCTTGTCGGCCTTCTTGTTAGTCGGCGTCGGCGTGAGAGCAGGCGTCGGTGAGTGTTCGGGATCGTTCGGGGTGCTGGTGGTGGTGCTGCTGCTAGCAACGCCGCCTCCGCCGCCGCCGCCCCATGGCCGCCAGCTCGTCCATCGGCCCGGCTTGGCCGTGTTGCGTTGGCCCTCATTCAGGGTACTCGCTGGGGACAGGCTTCGGGTTGGTGTCGATACCACCCTCTGGCTTGGCAGGCCGGCCAAACTGTCCCGTAAGACAGCCGTACTCCGTTTGGTGGTCACGCGCGAAATGGTCGAGGATGCTGTTACTCCAGTGAAGACGGCCTCAGCACCGCCAAGAGGGCGCAGCGTCAGCTGGCTAGGTCGCACTTTGAGCGTATGAATGTCGAGTCCGCCAGCAAGGGACATGATGGACTCGTGAGATATGACGCGGTGCAGCCGGCGCTGTGGCTGCTCCTCGTCGGTGGAGAAGCTGTATTCTTCCTCCGTCGTGACGACTTCTGGCACTTCCTCGATGTCAGTGTCGTCCTCGTGAACCTCCTCACGGATAGGTTCTGGGCCCAAGTGATGTTGAGTGACCTCTAGTGTGGGGGCGGGCGGTGCGATCATGAGTTTTGTTGGCATCGATATACTCCTCGTCGACACTTCGGACGGGCGCTTGAGATGTGTCGCTCTCATCGTTGGGGACATGGGGTCCACGCTAGTTGTGGGCGATGCGGGCAAGTCCGAGTCGGGGAACTTGTCAAACATCGAGAACCGATGGCTCGTTGACTGCGGCGAGCTGGGTACCGACGAGGCTGCAAAGTCAGACTGCTGCTCGGAGAACATGGACCATCTGTGGGAGGGCGGTGCGGCGAGGCTCGAGGTCGAGTCGCGGTGTCCGTGGGTTGATATGGTTGGCGGGACGGGGGACGAGAGCCGCCATGGGTGGTTTCGGAAGGGCGTGACGGGCGTCGAGGCGCCGCTGGGGGGTGTAAAGATGCCTGGGGTGAGGCCGGCGCGCCTCTTCTTGGGTTTCTTGTTGTCGCCTTTGGATGCCACGTGGTAGTGGTGATGAATATGGAGTTCTTGAGAAAGTCGAGTCGTTGTGCCTGGCTCCTCCATCTGCGAAGGTTCCATCTCGGCGCGGAGCGTGGAAGCCGTGCTCGTTTCTCCCTCCCTCTCTCCCTCACCCACGGGTTGGTGGAACATGAGTTGGTCACGCAGGGCTTGGATCTCGTCGTTGGAGTTGGTCAGTAGCTCTCGCAGTTCAGCCATGCCAAGTTGCAAATTGGCATTGTCCTGCAGCAGGTCGCGAACAAAGTGGGACACGACACTGCTGCCGTTCTTGCCCTTGTCCAGCGACTTGGCCGCAGCAGCACCCTTGAGCCGGCCGGCTGCCGTGTTGAGCTCCTTTTCCATCTCGCGCTGTCGCTCGACGCGGCCCATGGCCTCGACGTGGCGCTCTCGCTCGTCCTTGGTTTCCTTTTCCATGCGTTCCAGCTGTTCTTGCAGCTCCGTGATGCCCCTTTCCGCCTTTTTCCATCGGTTCAAGGCGGAGCGAGACTCTGATTCGGTGCTGATGAGGGTGTTTTGCAGCTGCATCTGTTCGCGCTCGAGGAGAGCGACATGGCGTTCTAGCTCGGCTGCTCGGACAGCAGCGCCTTCGAGACGGCGGACAGCCTGTTGAGAGGAGAGCAGGGTGGCCTCGAGGCTCTGAATGCGCGTGTCGGAGCTGTTGACCGAGTTGTTGAGGGTCTCGAGCTGGTCGAGCAAGGCACGGTTCTCTTCAACAGTCCTGGCGTTGTCGGCTTGGAGTTCCCTCTTGTCCGTCTCGAGCTGCTCTATACGTGCGGTGAGTTCGAGGCGATCGCGCTCGGCGTCGGCCATGTAGGCCTCATGACGGGCGAGGAGCGCCTGGAGGGAGAAGGTCAGCGACATGTCCAACGAGCGGCATCCAATATCAACATGGTGAGGTGAGGTGAGGCGGTATAGAGAGACACGGACAGGCGCCAAAGCGAGACCAAACCAAGGGGGCGGGAAGGAAGAGAGGTGATGGGCGTGCCGGGCTAGAAGAAAGAGATGGGAAGGGAAAAAAAAGAAACATTCCAGATGACTCGAGATGAACGACTCGAGGAATGCGCGGAGTCGGTGATACTGGGACCGCGGTCGAGGCAAACAAAGGAGGACGCGGCGCATGGATGTGGCCTTGGAATGTGCTTGGTCTTGGCCAGGATGGTGTGGCGGGACGCGATGGCTCGCAGACAGGCATAGAGGGGGAAGGAGAGCGCGAGCGAACTAACCTGACCGAGTTTGGCGGCGGTATGGACATCCTGCTCGACGGTATCGAGGACATCGCAGCTGTGCTTGAGGTAGGCGCAATCGTCGTGGCCACAGCAGCAGCGCAGCGAGGCGGCGGGATCCTGGTGGGCATGGGGTGACGTCGGCGGCATGAGGCCGGCCAAGGCGTCGCCGCGAGGGTCAGACGTCGGAGCCATGAGCAGCGGGGGGTTCTTAGGGTCGAGGAACAGCAGGTGGTCTCGTCGGGTGTGGCATTGCTGTGAGCTCGCCGAGTCTTCTCTCCTCACTTTCGCTCGTTGCCGGTCACGCTGGATATATCCGATAAGGGGAAGCTTTTGCAGACAACCTTTTTTTTCCCACTCTGCCGACTGCTGCTTGGTTGGTGGCTCCCCGTCGAAGAGTGGGCTGCGGATTTGTTGTTGTGTCGGTGTAGAAGATTTGACGCGCCCGAGCGTGGAGGTTGGGTCGAGGTGCTTGTCGGCTCCTCACAGTACGATGCAGGTGACAGGGATTGTTCAGGGACGCCGGACTTGTCAAGATTAGGAGTGGAGATGCCGTGATGACAGGTGATCTGAGCTGTACTATGGCACGTCGACTCAGGGTGAAGTGAAAATTTCTGAAAAATGAAGATGTAGATGAGTGAGGGGTGGACACTAGCAGAGCGGCAGGAAAGAGAGAGAAATGAGGTCGAGACTAAGAGTGTCGAGGTATGAAGAAGAGGGAGGGGAGGGGGGGGGGGAAGACGCCAGAGGTCGTGGTGGTGGTGAGATGAGTCGGCCCTGGCTGAGCAGGAGGGTGGGTGAGTGCCTTCCTTGTAGCCCTTGTAGCCCTTGTAGCTTCCCGCCTTAGTTGTGGTTGAGTGGAGAAGAAATCAGGAACAGGTAGGAACAGCCAGAACGACAGGGCAGGGGTGGGCAAAAGGCAAAAGACCGACACACGAAGGAGGGGAAAGGCGGGAAGGGGCCAGTTCCTGGTGCACCCTGGGGATTCCGCTTGCTGTAGGGGCCCTGCGATTGCTGCGAACACCCAAGACAGGCCCCCCCCCAACCCTCTAGAGGCGCTGCGACTGCAGGCACTCGAGGGACAGTCCTGAGAGGCTGTGACCCAATCAATCGTGGCCATTGGCGCTAGTATGACGACACTAACGGGTGGTGAGGCCGCATCTGGCAGCCATGTTGATTCCCAACCACCGAGAATTGCTGCGGGTGTCCCGACACGTTCACACGTTTGTGCTGTTGGGTGCTGGATTGGTGTGCGACCGACCATGTATGGACTGTTTTCTGAGAATGACTAGTGAATGCCTCCTTCGTCTTCGCTTTCTACTGGCGTACGAGCAGCGGGTAGCACACGGACTGTCGCTGTCACGGTCGCCCCACCTCGATGCCAGCCGGTACGCTAATCCATATCGATACGTACCTCTACCATCCGCCCGGCTCCGCTTCCAGGCATGGATGGTCCTTCCTCGGACGGTCCTGCCTATGCGGATGGTCCTTCCTATGCGGACCTTGACTTGGACCAGGGTGGATCGTAACTTCCTCAAGATCTGATTCACGGCGCAGCATGGACCACGACACGAAATTGAGCCACCATCTGAGCCACGATTCGAAATCAGTCCCGCCACGATTGGCCCTCCACCACATGCCCTCAAACGTGCCCTCAACCCCAACAAGGTTCCAAGCTGCCTCCCCAAAGCTATCGCGACTGGCTTCATGATGCCGTCTCCAGAGGCATCCCCATCATCGCCGGCAGATGCTCCTGGCACAACAACCGACGCACCGCCCGCTGCTGCTGCTGGCACCGAGTCTGCTGCCGTTCATGGCGCCTCGCTGCTCATCACCCTGCAGATCGCCTCGCGCGCCCTCACCTTTCTCGCCAACCAGCTCCTCCTGCGCTATCTGACCGCTGCGCTCCTCGGCCTGTCTGCCCAGCTCGAGGTCTACTACCTTTCCGTACTCTTCTTCGCCCGTGAGAGCCTGCGCGTCGCCATCCAGCGCCAGAGCCCCTCGAGAGCCCGCTCCCGCACCCCCATCCACCAGGCCGTCGTCAACCTAGGCTACCTTGCCGTCATCCTAGGATGCTTTGTCTCTGTTGGCTTGGGCGCCCTCTACCTGTCCTCTGTGGAGCAGGCCACCCTCGAGACGCCTTATTTCGTCCTGTCCCTCCGCATCTATGGTGCCGCCGCCATCATCGAGCTGCTCGCTGAGCCCATCTTCGTGCTGATGCAGACGCGTCTCGAGTTCGGCACCCGCGCCAGCGCCGAGTCCATCGCCACCTTCCTGCGGTGCATCGTCACCTTTGCCGCCGCGCTTTCTGCCTCCCGGTCCGGCCTGCAGCTCGGCGTCCTTCCCTTCGCGCTCGGCCAGCTCGCCTATGGCGTTGCCCTTCTGCTCGTGTACCTGGGCGCCGGCGTCCGTCTCGCCTCGACCGCCGAGACGGGCAACAGCTTCTCGCTGCTGCCGCGTACACTCACCACCGAGGGGTCAGGTGCTGACTACGTCTTGTCGTACTTTTACCGCCCCACCCTCCGTCTGGCCTCGTCCATGATGGCACAGAGCCTCGTCAAGCACGTCCTCACTCAAGGCGACACCTTTCTCGTCTCCATCCTGTCGACGCCCCAGGCCCAGGGTGTCTACGCTCTGGCCAACAACTACGGCGGTCTGCTCGCGCGCCTCGTGTTCCAGCCCGTCGAGGAGAGCAGCCGCAGCTACTTCAGCCGGCTCCTCTCGGCGGGGCCGACGACGTCTTCTGAGACATCTGTCGAAAAGGTCGCACAGGCGTCCCCGGCCGCCGACAAGACACGCGGCAAGCCCCCCAAGGAAGCCGTCACCACCGCTGCCGCACACCTGCACACGCTGCTGCGCCTCTGCGTCCTCGTCGGCGCCCTCATCCTCACGGCCGGCCCCGCTGCCGCGCCGCCGCTCCTCGCCCTCGTCGCCGGGCCGCGCTGGGTCCGCGACGGCGCCGGCGCCGCCCTGGCCACGTACTGCTACTACATCCCGCTCCTCGCCCTCAACGGCGTCGCCGAGGCCTTTGTCGCCTCGGTCGCCACCGAGGCCCAGGTCCACGCCCAGTCGGCCTGGATGGGCGTCTTCTCGCTGGCCTTTGCCGCCGCCGGGTTCGTCTTCTTGCGCGTCCTCGGCCTCGGCGCCCGCGGCCTCGTCTTTGCCAACTGCATCAACATGGCCTGCCGCATCGTCTGGAGCCTCGCCTTTGTGCGCCGCTACTTTCGCGACGCCGGCGTGCCCTTCTCCCTCGCCCGCCTCGGCCCCGCCAACCTCACGGCCGTCGTCGTCTTTGTGGCGCCGAGGCTTGTCGAGATGCTCACGGGGATCACGGCGCAGAGCGCTGGCGGCATCAGGGACGTCATCAAAGTGGGCGTGGCGGCCGTTCCATTCGTGCTGCTAGTGTATGTTCTTTTGTGCTCCCTTCCCGCCCTCTCTCTCTCTCTCTTTTTCTCTCTCTTGATTCTCGAAAAGAATTGACATACATAACTAACATAACGCCTCTAGTTTATTCGCCGAGCGCGATTTTCTCCTGCAATGCTACCAAGCGGCCAGGAAAAGGAAGACAGAATAGACGACGGTCGTGTCCGCTGCCTTTCTTACATCAGTCTGAAGAAGAAACGTGTCCGGTCTGCCCTGCACATGGAATTTTCCTTGCATGTAGCGTCCGCTTTAGATACCCCCCCAATTCAGTTCAACTTAATCAAATACAATCTTGGTCGCCTTCTTTGACATGTCGACGTCCTTGAAGAAGGCGCCGTAGGTGTCGTGGGCCTTCTTCTTGACGGTCGTGCCAAACTTGAAGAGCTCGTCGGGGACGGGCTGGTTGGCACCCTTGAGAATGTTGATCAATCTGGAGCAGGGTTAGCGAGATATCCATGACTATCCGTAGTGCTGGGGAAGAAAGAAAGGAAAAAAAAAAAAAGACGTACGAGCCAGAGTGGGCCTTGTCCTGGACGGTAAAGAGGGTAATGGCCTCGCCCGTCTTGCCGGCGCGTCCGGTGCGGCCGATGCGGTGGACGTAGTCCTCAATGGTCAGCGGGAAGGTGACGTTGACGACGAGCTTGACCTCGGGAATGTCGAGGCCGCGGGCGGCGACGTCGGTGGCGACCATGACCGAGGTGGAGCCGGACTTGAAGGCCTCGAGGCTGCGGGTGCGCTGGTCCTGGCGCAGGTCGCCGTGGATGCCGCAGACGTGGATGCCGCGCTGCTGGAGGAAGCCCTCGACGCGCGTGGCCTCCTTCTTGTAGAGGCAGAAGACGAGGATGCGGTCGTGGCGGCCCTGGCCGGCCTGGTACTGGCGCAGGATCTGCAGCAGGCGCTGCTCCTTGTCGCGGCCGTCGACGACCTCAACGCGCTGCGTGATGCGCGTGTTGGCCTGCAGCTCGACCGAGCCGCTCGCCGTCTCCTTGCCGCCCGAGCCGATGGTGATCTTGACGGGGTCGACCATGAAGCTCGAGGCGAGCAGGCGCACCGACGCGGGCCACGTCGCCGTGAACATGAGCGTCTGGCGGTCCTCGCGCGCCGGCATGGCGCCGAGGATGGCCTTGATGTCGTCCTCGAAGCCCTTGTCGAGCATGCGGTCGGCCTCGTCGAGCACGGCGAACCGGCTGTGCGACAGGTCGACGGTGCCGTCGGACATGAAGTCCTTGAGGCGACCCGGCGTCGCGACGATGATGTCAGCGCCGCGCTGCAGCAGCCCGCGCTGCTCGTCCTTGGAGGCGCCGCCGTAGACGCACACGCTCTTGAGGCCGAGGTGGGCCGCCAGCTGGGCCGTCTGCTCGTGCGTCTGCATGGCGAGCTCGCGCGTCGGCGACACGACGACGGCCTTGATGCAGCGCTTCTTCATCTTGCTGATCGACTCGACGAGCGGCAGCGCGAAAGCCATGGTCTTGCCGGACCCCGTCTCGGCCACACCGATGGCGTCACGACCCGACAGCGTAAATGGCCACGAGGCCGCCTGGATGGGCGTCGGCTTGGTGTAGGCGGCAAACGGCGAGTTGGCGAGGAGGTCGGTGACGGGCAGCTGGTCGAAGGCGAGGACGGGACGCAGGTTGGTCGACTTGTCATCGCCGATGACAATCGACTGCTCGGCCAAGTAGGCGTCAATGTCGGCCTGGGGCAGCGCCGTCAGGGCCGCCGACTGTGTGTACGAGGCGCTCGCGACAGCAGCGCCGTTCTGTGACATGACCTTCTTCTCCTTCTTGTCCTTCTTTTCCTTCTTGTCCTTCTTCTCCTTCTTGGGCTTCGTCTCGGCGTCGGCGTCGACATCGGCCATGGGGGCATCCTCGCCAGCGGCGGCAGCCTTCTCCGCTTCTTCCCTGAGCCTCTTCTTCTCGCGCTTCTCCTCCTTGCGCTTCTTCTTCTCGTCCTTGTCTTCGCCGCCCTCCTTGGCCTCCTTGGCCGCCTTGGCCGCCTTCTTCTCCTTCTTCCTCTGCTTCTTCAGCGCCGCCGCCTCGTCGTCGCCCTCGGGCAGGTCCTTGACCTTCTGCTTCTTGCTGGGGGCCGCATCGTCGGCGGCGCTGTGGTCCTCGCTCTCGGCGAGAAGACGCTTCGTCGCAGCCATTCTGCAATGTCTGTTTCTGTCCGAAAGGAAGAAAGGGGAGGGCGTCTCTTTTCGTGGAAAAGGGCTACACAGAAAGCCTTCTTTTTTTTCCCGGGGCGATGGGACTGGCGGGATGGAAAGGCCGAGTGGGCTCGAACTGGCTGTGACGGGCAATGGGGCAATGGGCGATGGGCGATGGAGAAAAAATCTTTATCTTATCGTTATCGGGCGCTGTGAATGGCGAAGAGGCGGCGTCGGCGCTGGTGGGGGGGGGGGGTCAAAGGGGTTCAGGGTCTGCCGAGCGTTAATTGGACCGTGGCTGGGGGGATTCAACACGACGATTTGACCTTGGATATTGGCCTGGGCCTTAGAACTGTACCGGAATCTTGATTATAGAATGCAAACCAATACGTTACCACATTCCGCTTCTTAGCCAACTCGATACGTAAGAACAAATTTAGACAGTCATCGCTGAAATTCAACTACGTCAATGACCTGTTCATCAGAGGCTGACACAGCCCTTCGCCCTTCCTCCTCACCTTGACACATAAGTTCTAGGTAGACGCATTCTGAACGTCACACTTGACATGCAAGCCAACTCTGCATCTGGTCATCCAACTGCCAAGTGTCCCATGGCATAAACATCTGCCTAGCAGTAAAAATGACCAATTCATCGCTATTCTAGGGAGATCAAAATTCTATCGATGCAGTGCTCATCAGACTCCACCGCCACGGCAGTCAGTCACATATGAAAATTGTTCCAGAATCAAACATGAAAGAAAAGCTCGCTTGCCAATGACCATTCATGCAGATGCACCCTGTATTGAGACATGAGAAAAATAAGCTCGTAATGCACCAGACCATGCACATCTATGAAATAAGACACGAGAGAAAAGTGCCACGCCCAACCAAAAAGTCCCGAGTACCACGCGTACGTGGTAGAACTGCCGTCACGAAACGACCTCGGAGTCCCCGCCAGCATCGTTCTTTTCATGCTGCAGGTGTTTGTATTGTTGTAGTAGTTATTGGTACGGGCGTAGGGATCGCAGCGAAGCCCCAAACGAGTGATAGGCCGTGTAGGTTGGCACGCCTCCTTGGCGCCTTACATGCCCATGCCTGCGTTGGCCCCCCGTCGATCCATGAAGCGAATCGTGCTCCTGCTCCTGCTGCGGTTGCGCGGCGTGCGCGGTGTGCGCGGCGCGCTGAGCGCCGCTTCCGACTTTTGACGCTCGAGATCCACGTCCATGCTGGGCTCGGGGTTCTCGTCGCGCCAGTCGGGAAGCTGGTTGTTGTCGAACACGGGACGGGAGAAACGGTTGTAGGCGATAAAGGTCTCCTTGTCGCCCTCGATGGCGTTGGGTGGCGCCGCGACGTGGACCGACTTGCGGCGCATCTCGACAGCGTCATCCTGGATCGGCTGGACGCCAAAGTAGCCGTAAAGCGCGTTCAGGATGGGAATCGACAGGCCGTGAACAACAATGGAGAAGAGTGCGAGCCAGTAGACGACAGGAGACAGGGCACGGAGCAAGTCGTTCACTTCCGTGTCGTTCGTCTCGTCAAGATGGGGAAACAGGTGCTTCGTGTGCTCGACGTAGAAGGCGGCACCGACTCCAATCGGGCCAAAGTACCCCACAAAGAGGGCCTCCTTCCAGTTTCGAATCGAGTGCGGCATCAGCTTATAGGTGATCATAATGGCGGGAATGCGGCGGAACAGGAGGACGAGGAACCCCAGTCCAAAAAGGCGGCCGTAGGTGATGCCAGTATCCGCGTTCTGGAAGTCGGCCCAGGGGAAGATGCTGCCGAGGTACATGAAGCCGCCAAAGTTGAGAATGACGTCGATGCTCGAGTTGACTTCGTCGTGACGCTTGAGGGTCTCGGCAAGGTACTCGCCATCCCAGTTAAGCGCGCTACCGGCGGCGAAGCAGGCGATCAGGTCGTTGGTGCCGACGAGGCCAGCGCTGCCGATCATCAGGAATCCGAGGGCGAGGGGGATGAGCAGGTAGCTCTCGCTGTCGATCCACTTCCTGCAGGGCGATCTGTCAGTCAAACACGCTGCTGCCACAGATCACTCAGGCTCACCTCTTGAGGGAGAACTTGACCGCGAAGCGAGTCAGAGTTCCGGCTACAGCACCGTAAACGGCGCCCATGATCACGTAGTAGAGCAGAGTTTCGAGGAACCAGTTGCCCATGGCCACACTAACGCCGCCGCCCTGGCGCTCGACATCGCCAGCACGCCTGTGAAGACCGCCATCGCTCTCACCTGTCATCGATTGGACGCTGACGCCCTCGGCATGGCGGATGAGGTAGGTGGCGAGCATCAAGAAGGGAAAGCCGAATCCGTCATTGGCACCGGCCTCGGCGGAGATGACCTCACGAACGGGTCGGGCGACAAACTTGTCGGCAAACGGACCCTTTGCGACAGCTTGCGAGAGAACGGGATCGGTCGATGTGACACAGGCTGCGATGACCATACAGGCGAGCAGGCTCAGCTTGGGAATGGTCGCCAGGACGCAGACGGTGGTGCAGAGCCACATCATTGTCATGACGGGAATCAGGATTAGGGTCATGTCCTTCCAGCGGGCCATGGTGTATTTAGCGGGCAGTTGATAGCCTGCAATGACCAGCTGAATGCCGATCATCACTCGCATGACGCCCTGTTAGGGAAACAGTCAGTACTTGATGGCAACGAATGGGAATACTGAATAATACTGACCAGAGTGATTTCGGACGTCTGTCCTGGTTCGGGATTCCCCCATCGTTCTGATACTATGAACTTTGCTGCTATCGGGCCCAGGCAAATACCAATGATGACGGCCGGCACTGTTTGCGTTAGCACTGAGCGACGGCCTACTTCAGGGAGAAGCGAGTACGTACGGGCTTCACCCAGGTACCACTGGTTCTTGAACTTGACGGAAATCACTCCGTAAAGAACAATGAAAAGACCTGCAGTTGGCAGTCAGGGTCAGCATTGTCGGTGCAATCAGCAGTGACAAGGGTTGCGATCCTTGAGAATCCCGCCCTGACAGCTGCTTTGGTTCTTGGCATAAACGTACCCAAGATGGTCAGAATGCTGTTGAGGTCGCTGAGGCCGAGATCAGGCATGGTGGGCAACGTTTAGCAGCCCGCTGGACAAAAAGAAAATGCTGGCAGTGAAAGGAGTTGCGAGGAAGCAGGTCGTTAAGTCGTGAAGGAGCTCGACCTCACTAACAGCGGCAGCTCGGAAGGACGACGAGAGGGCCCGGAGAAGACGCGCGGAAAAGGCTGGCCACGCTAAGCAGGTGGATAGAAAGAGAGGCCGAGGAGAGGCTGCAGGACAGCAGCTGGTGCAGGGGGGATGAGAGGCAAGAGGCGAGTGACGAGGGTCTGATGTGGGGAAGACTGTCAGGCAAGCCGCAGGAGAGTGGACTCTTTCAAGTGATGACAAGAAGTCGGAGAGAAATCAAGGCCTGCTGGATTTCTTATTCCGCCGGGGAGTGCCACGCCAGCTAAGTACGGTGGTCGTGGGGTGGGAGGGATGGGGGCCTTGCCTGCCGTGTAGTGTCCTGCGCCAAACCGGGGCGAGCGTCGAAGGAGAGACAGAAGGCAGTCTTGGTTAAGACTTGTCGAAGAGAGTGAAAGAGAACGGCGATTCTGAGGCAAGGCTGGAATGCGTTGTTCTTGGGGTTCTCTGGGCGTGCAAGGCGGGCTGCTTATAAGAAAATAGCTTATTTCGTGAACGTCGTTTCCTTTGCAGCGATCCACAGGGAACCTGAGACTCCGAAATGCGACAGAATGGCTGTTGAATCGACTCGGACACCTTGGCGAGAGCCTCTGTGCAGAGTAACCCCGGTATCTGACTGGGTGAGCGACGGAGGTGACGACAAGAGCGTCTGTGTGGTGGAGGGGTTTGAGGGAGGCTCTACTGGTATCTCCCTGTTGGGTTTGCTGTCGTATCGTCGTAGTATTCTTTTTTTTCCAGGCTAATAATATATCGGACTACGCTGATACATGCAGTGTGGGATGATTTGCAACGGCATGCAAGATAAGCCAAGGCTGATCAAGACAAGGCAAGACAAGAACAGTGAGGGATGCTGGGTATCAAAGGACCAGGGAAGGTGACTCGAGACACTCGGGATGTGAAAGAATCGGAGAGCAGTCGAAGACGGGAGGCGTTATGGGTGGGCGATCTGTTGTTGTTTGAGGCGGAGGTCTGGTCAGGGAAGAGAGCCAATGTAGAGGCACGTCGCAGCCCGAGGCACTGATGAGTGATGCAAGGCGCCAACCCAGGGACGATGTCGAAGACGAGCAAGGTCCGGGATGGATGGGACAGGAGACGGGACGGAAATCAAAAGAGGCGGGCCACGTTACCCTGTCTGGCGGGCTTGCTCCGCAGCATACCAGGAGCCAGAACCAAGGGCAAATACGTGGAGACTTCGGGATGATGTGCGTGTTCGTTGCAAGTTTCGAGAAAATCTAGGGGGGTGGAGGAGGGCAGGGCCGGTCAGACCGGCGACGTTTTGAAGTATCGAAGCAACAGTAACAGCACGGCGGCAGTGCAGTGTTGCTTGCGTATTGCGTGAACGTTGCGTGATATGTGCTGGACGTGGTATGGAGCTGTCTGCCGATAATGCTGCGGGAGGCGATGAGCAAAAGGAGAAAACAGGAATACGTATGTCAAGGCTTCATGTCAGAGCTGCCCCCGCCTTGGTTAGTATTGGTGGTGGTGGTGGTGGTGCGTAACCAGTTGCACATCTTTTGTGGGATGTCTCTGTTGCTGTCACATCCCTTTTCTGTGCTCTCATGCTGCGTCCCCCGAGGCCACGAGCCAGCACGCGGAAAGGACGGATGGATCATTTCACGAGATCTTGCCCGGTAGCCCTTACATCATGGGCGTTCTCGAGGACGGGCATATGGACCAGAGTACGTAGCCTCAAGGCCTCAAGCACTGCCGTGCGTGGTAGCGGACTGGCGACTGCGACGACGGCGGACACCAGGTACAAGCACAGGCACAGCAGGCACAGGCACAGGCACAGCGAGAGCGGCTGGCTCGCCCTCGGGGCGTCCATGGCTTGCGGTGAGACTGGGGCACAAGACCAGGTCAGCAAATTATTCACACAGCCAAGCATTGGCACGTAAGGGGATGCAGACCAGTCTAGTCGTGTGAGAGAGAAGCGCGAGTGAGAAGGGGCGGCCTTTGGGGGGGAGGGCCGTCGATCGGCTGACGAGTGGTGATGTTGCATGATTCCTGATTCCTGATTCCTGATTCCCACCAGGTCAGCGCTGGGCGGCGGGTGCTGGGCGCTGGGCGGACATCTCGGCGGAGACTGGGCAGCTCTGGGCGTCGGGGGATATTGGGAACACGAAAGACGGCCGGGAAGGGATTGCGTAGCGGGGGCCAGAGCAGCAGCGCCAGTAGCAGCAGGCTGAGCAGGCGGTGATGATCGCTCCTGAGGCGAAACCTGACGGCGAGGATGGAGGCACTTGGCGAGCTTGGCTGGCGCAGGAGAAGAATGAAAGCGAGGGTTGGCAACTTGGCGCAGCATTGGCATGGTATTGGCAAAGCCAAAGGCGGCGGGACTGCCCAGAAGATAAATGCTTTCCAAGGCTTGGGAGGTCTTGGGCCGTCGAGGTGGTGGCCTCTGGCCTGTCGGCCATTAATAGCGCAGCGTGAGACGCGTCCGGAGCGTTGTTTCTGTTTCTCTATTTCCGCCCGTGGTCTCGCAGCATGCTGAAGAGACGAAACAAGAAGGCCGGGACTGGGCTGCGTGGCTCCAGTTCGTGCAGACGCCAGCAGAGTGGTCGGTCGACGTCGGATCAAGGTAGAGTTGATTGTATGCTTAATCTGCTAGTGTCCACGTACCAGGGAGGGCGTGGCATCTGCCGTGTTTTGTATAGTCTCGACTGGCATGGTATGGAGAGGGGGGAACATGGGCTACGGGAACACGGCACTGGAGAGGAGGGACGATGGTGTTTCTCTCTGCTCTGTCCCGCGCTTTCCTGCCTGCGCTCTCCTTCCTGCACTCGCCTCGCCTGCTGTGGCCAAGATGTGGCTCAAGACGTTGTGGCTGTCCATGTGCCTTCCTGAATGTGTCTTCCTCGATATCCCTTTCTGCAAGGCAGGACCACATTGCCAGAGGCCCCGCTAAAGGAGGCAGAGACCGGCGTCTGGTTGGTCGCATCTCACCATCTGCCCTGTCGAGCCTGTTCGAGTCATGCTGGCCCCCTGTGATTCGCCAGACGCTTGGCACCTTGGCGTCTATCGCTTGGGCGCCTCTTGGCGCTTGGCGTCCTCCGAGAGCCCCTCGTCTTTCTGGCCTTCTGGCCTTCTGGTCTTCTGGTGCAGACTGATATCTGAAGCTTCAAGCACGGCACGACAGCATTGCCGTGGCTTGGAGATGCTGCGGAGCTGATCAACACTGGAACTTTGCTCTGCCATCATGAAACCGAAACCCGTTGTTTTTGGAATTCGTCTATTAACAGCTACCAACAGCGTCCTCCCCAACGCAGGTACCTTGCCTGATCCGCCTGCAAGCCCTCTCTGCCAACGCACTACGGAGCATATCGGACACGAGAAGCCCGGTCGCCGCATCATCAGCCCGAAGAGAGATGAGACAGCTGTGGACGGACCAGTTGCCTCACCTGGTGGCGTTGCGCGCTTGCGCCCTCGACGAACCTCCTTGCCGTCTTCGCAGTCTTCGGCGTAATGTCAGACACATCTGTGACTGATACGCCCTTGTCAGACCTTCGCCATGTTGGGGACTATTCTGACGTTATTGCCCTATGACTTTGGGAAGAAATCTCGCGCACAGCGCCCCTTCTGGGTTTGGAAGGCCCGACAGCCGGAAGCGAGCCAAGCCTTCCATCTTCCCACCTCTGCATCTCGATAGAAGGAGGAAATATTGACGGCTTGACCAGCATTTCGCACGACTTCCTATCATATGATGCGAAAGCCTGGTGATGTATCCTTCGCCTGATTCAGCAGCACATCATATCGAGTCAAATAACCGTCCTGGTGCTGTCGCATTCAGCCTGCCTCCTTCAAATTGAAAGTCAGCCGACTATCCACAGCAACGCAGAGAACGGGCCGTCAGCCATGTGTTAACCCCTCATAGCAAGTGCAAGGCGCCATTCCGACAGGCGGTCTGTCAGTCCGTCGTCGTCCGGCCCTCGCACCAGTATCACCACACGCCCCGCATCTTGAGGTTCCTTCCCCTCTGTTCTTCTCAAAGACAAGCTTTACGCTCCATACCTGATGTACGACCTGGTCCAACGAACATGGCATGCGGTATGACGTTCTCGATCCGATGGACACTCGCAATTGGGTGTCTGCATACGCGACATTCCCCATGTTGAACGGGTACGGGCATGGTTGACTTCCACAACGTGCTACAGAGGCCAGCCACCGAGATACTCGAGTTCTCTCGGTGACTTGGCGAGTTGGCGACTCCTGATGCGGTCACTGGCATGCATCGTTTTTGAATGATGCCGTGGTCATTGAAGGAGATCTTCAGACTTCTATGATGCCTAGCTGGGATGACATGATGTCGAGGAAGCGTGCTCTAGCACCATCCCCGATGCTGAGAGCGTGGATGTGAAGTCTTGAACCACAAGAAAAATAGTTCGTTTTCGGTTCCGTTGATACCAGGCTTGCTTCTAGTACCTCACCTGGGCGTGCGCTGCGATCAGAATAGCGTCATCTTGAGGTTCTTCAGCACAAGACCGCTCAAATGTTTCTTCAGATCCTTTGTGCTTTTCTGAGCTCACCAAGTCGTTCTCAAGATCGAGCATGTCATCGGAGCCCACTAGGATCGCTTTCAAGACTGCCGCCACGATCTTGACGTCCACGCATTTGTATGATGGTCAATGATATCAAAACCTGGTTAGTAAACTCACGCGTGGCAGTCTGTGATCAGCCCTTGACGGCCGCACGCAGGCTTCGTCCTCCCCATTCCACTGTGAAGGAAACTCGAGAGGCTTCTAGAAGGCATCACAAGAGCTTCTCTTCGCGTCACATCCAGTAGCCTGCGCGAACGAGGCTACACAGTTCAGACCACATACTTCCGTGCAACACTGCCAGGCCAGTACATCGACCCGTCCAGCATCGTACACATCGCCATGCATGTCAGACCTCGCTGGCAATATCCAACTTCCCCATGATGTTCCTCCGTGAGGAAAGACAAGCTCTGCTAGCCGCCCATAGCACAGAACCAGGTCATCCATCGTGTCTACAAGTGCGCCCCTGTCCCCGCTTCGTGCCGCGAAGATCCTCGATGCCCTCGTGCCCCCGTGTAATAGCATCGCACCCGCCCGGGCACCCATCGAGTCTGTCCCGCCATGCAACTCTGTCAGGCCGTCGGCCGTCCCAGCCTTTACGGCCTCGGCATCCGGCTCGCCTTCTACGTGCAATGGTTCGGCGCCCTCGCAGCGGAATACATCGAGATCGCCGACATGTGCGACGTCCGCCTCCTCGGTCTTCTCCTCTCCGCCGCGACGCTCCTGGGCCTCGTCGCCCAGCTTGCTGCCGCGCACCTGGCGCCCATCGACGTCTACATCGCGCTCCTCCTCGTCACGGGCATCTACCTGCCGCTCGCGCCGCTGTGGCTCTGGAAGGCGGCCACGCGCTGCCACGCGCGGTACGATCCGCTGCGCTGGTCGCGCGAGACGCCGAGCCCGGCCTTCAGGGGACTGGACTTTGCGCTGCTGCTCGCGCTCGCGGGCCTGGGGACGTGGTTCTGGACGAGTCGCGTGCCCGGCGGCGACGACGACGCGTGCCGCAGGGCCCACGTCGGCTTCTTCTTTGCCCCCGTGCGTCTGGGCAACAGGCTGTTCATGGCGTTTCATGCCCTGTTGTACATCGCCACCATGCTCGTGTGCGCGGGCATCATGCTCGTGAAAGCAGGCTGGAGAATCCCCGTGTGGCAGGAGCGTCGCAGGCGGCGGAAGACGAGGTTCGCCCTCCGTTTTTCTTTGGGGGGGGGCCAATGGATTCTGACCCGAGCGCTGACGCTGTGCTAGACGCCTCCACATCGCCTTCATCCGAGACGTCAAAACCTTGGTCAAGCTTGCTGTCCTGGCGACCCTGACGGCTGCCGTCGAAATGACCATTGTCTGGAACCGCATACCGGACGTGAACGACGTCGCCGATGCTGCGCAGATGATCCCGTTGGTTGTGGTCATCGGGATCATGGTCAGGGCGGTGTTCCTGCATTTCGCCAGGGCAGAGACCGCGTCGGAGACGTCGTCAGGTTCGAGAAGCAGGGGCCAGTTGTCGAGGCGAAGCAGCGTGGCCGAGTCGCGGCGGTCTTCGGCTTCGCGGCATTCGGGGTCGGAAGGGCCGGATATCACGAGACGGCCGCCCCCTGTGCATGTTCATTAAGGAGACTAGATCGTCGAGACCGTGGTGCTCAAACGCGAAGCATGTGACTTGATCGTCTGGTTTGGGTTCTCTGCCAGGCTGATAATTGGGGCCATAGGGAATCTCTTGACTTGCAGGAGGGGATTGGTTCGGCAAGACTCATCTACCATGTGGATCAGAGGTTGACATTGATCGCTACTATGCACTGAAGGATGCCCGGTGCTGATGTCAAGTGATGATAGCGTCCAGAGGCAGTCATGCCCCGGCGTGCCGTGCTCTGCGCTCAGGTGAAGTCGATTGAACTTGGGCAGATCAGTCTTGTCGAAAGCAACATCACACAAATCCGCAACCTTCACATCACTGGTGGATAACCACCAACCTGCCCAACAACCTAGCAGGTAATGCAACCAAGCAGTAATGCAACCAAGCAGGAATGCAACACAGCAGTAATGCAACGCATGCGTATTCTGTCCAGTCTCCTGAGTGAAGTCTTGTTGATCTGTACATGTCCACCGTCAGACCTCCAGCAACAGCTGTCCTACCAGTCGTTTTGCAGCCTCATGCGACTCCCTCGCTGAGGGGAGCCACAAGCCAATAGCAAATGTCCGCGAAGCAGATGAAATTCCATGTTGAATCCAGTTTCTCCCTGTAACTCCGGTATCATTGAACCTTTCCGTTCGGCAGCAAAAAAACCACAACCACCCGCCTCGCCATTCCAAACTCCCGTCCCCAAGGCGACGCACGCACACACAACCATCTTCATCATCGTACAGCAAAGCAACCCGCTCAGGCGGTGGCGGCGACGGGGGCGGCGGCGTCGGCCAGGGGCGTGGTCTTGCCGGTGCCGGCGAGGTTGGTAGTCTTGGCCTTGGGGTTCTTGGTGTAGTAGTCGGCAATGGCGGCCTTGATGCCGTCCTCGGCGAGCATGCTGCAGTGCAGCTTGACGGGGGGCAGCTTGAGCTCCTGGGCGATCTGGGTGTTCTTGACGCGGCCGGCCTCCTCGAGGGTCATGCCCTTGACGAGCTCGGTCAGGTAGCTACTTGAGGCAATGGCGCTGCCACAGCCAAAGGTCTTGAACTTGACGTCGGAGATGGTGTTGGTGTTGGGGTCGACGCGGATGTTGATCCTGGGCAGGTTAGCATGTGCCGATGGGCAGGAGCGAGCGATGGTGACGACTGGGACATGCCGCGGTGTGCATGGTGTCGGGAACGGAAACGTCAGAAACAGGAAACGTACTTCATGACATCGCCGCAGGCCGGGGCACCGACAAGACCGGATCCGACATCGTCACCTTTCAGGGTGCCGACGTTGCGTGCTGCCCAACACCGACGTTAGCCACTGGTTGCCAAGTGTGATATCAGGGGTCGGGGCAGATCATACGCCTTGAGTAGTGGTCGAGGACCTTTTCGTGGTAGGCTCTCGTCGCGTTGACGGAGACGGCAGGGGCGAGCTGGCGAGGGGCGATGGTGGTCGGCCGGATGGGCGTCGAGAGGACGGAGCGCGAGGCAGCGCGGAGAGTCCTGGAAAGCATTGTGGATATGGGGGGTGTGTGTGTGTGTGGCTTGCTGTTGTGTTTTAGTCTCGCCTCAATGATCAAAGAACTAGAGCGATGAAAATAGGTGTCGGACTGATGGCGTGGTTGAGTTTCCGGCACGAGGCGTAGGATGTGGTGGTGTTGAGGGGATGTTGGAATGGCAAAATCCTAGGTCCGCTAGCAGGAGGCGTCAGAGGGAGGAGGCGAGGATAAGAAATTATGGGAGTGCGGGACTTGCAGTGACGGAGAGGCAGCGCGGCGATCTCGGTGGTGGACAGCTGCTGTGGCCAATCAACACACCCGATTATCGGTCATTAAGTCATTATTTGCTCGGCCCTCGGGCGTCGATGACGGTCACGTGGTTCCAGGAGAAGATTCCCCGGATTTTTCTCACTTGCTTGATAATCTGATAAGAGAGCTTCTGCCGTGATAGGATGCCTCTGTGTCCACTTGATGGCCGAGTTGAGGCTAGTGGCGAGGAGCCCTTCATGCAGGGTCGAGCCGAGAGAAAGCTCAACTGGCCGAAGTCTGTGAATGTGAAGGCTTATCGTGCGCGTGCATCTCCGTTGATGCTCCGTGACAATGCGACATCGGTCTTGACCGGAGGATGACTTTTGATATGGAGTGCGGGGTACGATTGCTATTGTTCTCTCTCTTCTGTTGCCTCTGGCGGTATGGTGAAATTGTATGCAAGTTTTTTGTCGTGGCTCAGATGCCATGTGCCTCTTCCTCTGTGTCATGAAGCTAGGCTAGTGCTGGTACAACATGTTTGCGCCAGCTTCATCGTCCCCGGAATTCATTTCTTGTGTTTTGAGAGCAACAACAAGGGAGTCGAAACAGAAACAAGAGGCATAAAATGATATTGGTACACCTTGGTATGTGTGACTGAATTATTTGCTGTCCTGGAACTCAGATAGGGCATATCCATGCCGAAAGTCAGTAGATACCGTCCTCGAAGCATGACATGAGCCACAATACGTGTCGCTCGAATCAGGAGACTACCTTGGGCTGGGAAGAAGAGGATCCTGGAGTGCGTCGAGAATAGTACACATCGTGCGTCGACCTGCGAGCAAACTTGATATCAAATTGAGCACTCATCTGACACAAAAGCAGTGAATCTGGTCATGGGAAAGCCGAGACTCTCTGTGCGGTCGAAACCAGGTGGCAGCTAGTGCACACCTCGACGCAGGGCGACAGCTCTGGCGGCTGGCGGGGTCTCGAGCTGTCCAAGCTGCAGCCCTGGGGCGCATTACGTACATGCGGGGCACTGGCATCCACCACGCAGACAGACAACCACCACCGTCACCGACAAGCCGTGCAGCAACACCAGGCTGACAAGGCAACGTTCGAACCTGCTAGAGCTCTGCAACTTGGTTGCCTTGGAGTCTGCCTACCGTCTTATTCTACCCGATTTCCTCCTCTACCCTGCTTCTTTCCCCGACGACTGTCCCTGCCGCCTCTCACTACGCAGAACGAACCCCCACTACTAGGCACAAACCATCGCCACAGCTGGCAGCGCCTTCAACACAGAGAGCTGCACAAACATGGCGTGTCCTCACCTTGACTCCCTGAGTACGTCAACCACGTTGCAGCAACCGCCTGTCATCCTATACCTCGATCGTGACTGACATCGTGCCCCTTGCAGCTCTCAGGCCCCCCACCGCCGCCCAGTTCGTCTATCGAGAGGACTGCACGCAATGTTTCGACTCGATCGATGACGCCGCCGGCCTCGACGTCTGCCTGCAGTGCTTCAACGGCGGCTGTGCCGGTGAACGCAACCACGCCGCGCTGCATCGTGCCTTGTGGAGCCACCCGCTCGTGCTCAACATCCGTCGATCGCGCAAGGTCGTCGTGCGGGACGAGCCTCCCTTCAAAATGTCCAAGCTCGCCATCGCCGCCGAGACGGACGAGGACAGGTACGACACGCAGACGACCGTCAGGTGCCTCGAATGCAGCACCGAGCTGGACCAGACGAGCGAAAAGCTGGCGCCTGTTGTCGAGGGCATCCTCAAGGCGAACACCTTTTCGCGGAAGGAGGAGGTCAAGGCCTGGGAGCAGGAGCTCACGAGCTGTGAACACATCCTTCTGCTCCAGCAGTCTGAGGGCCGGACCATCGAGCCCGCGGGCCTCGGTCACTGCTCGAGTTGCGATCTGAAGGAGAATCTCTGGCTCTGTCTCGAGTGCGGTGCGCTCGGCTGCGGCAGAAAGCAGATGGGCGGCGTGGACGGCAACTCGCACGCCCTGGCGCACGCAACCGACTCTGGTCACGGCGTTGCGGTGAAGCTCGGCTCCATCACGCCCGAGGGAACCGCTGATGTCTACTGCTACAAGTGCGACGACGAGAGGATCGACAGCCATCTCAACCAGCACTTGGCGCACTGGGGCATCATCCTGGCCGAGCAGCAGAAGACGGAGAAGAGCTTGACGGAAATGCAAATTGAGCAGAACCTCAAGTGGGATTTCAGCATGACCAACGAGGACGGCCAGGAGCTGAAGCCTTTGACCGGTCCGAGCCTTACGGGTCTGAAGAACCTGGGAAACAGCTGCTACCTGGCGAGCATCATCCAGTGCCTGTTTGATATGCCGTCGTTCAAGACGCGCTACTTCCAACCCAACCTCGACCTGCCCGTCGTCGAAGACCCCGCAGCCGACCTCGAGACACAATTGCGCAAGATTGCCGACGGCCTACACTCTGGCCGCTACTCCAAGCCCGACCCCGAAGCGCCCGTGTCGGACGAGACACCCCACCTCACATACCAAAAGGGCTTGGCCCCCGCCATGCTCAAGCACCTCATCGGCCGCGGCCACGCCGAGTTCTCCACGATGCGCCAGCAGGACGCATTCGAGCTTCTGCAGCACCTCTTCAAGCTCATCACCCGGACGAACCACCCCGCCGGCCTCCAGGACCCGACCCAGCAGTTCCGCTTCGTTCTGGAGCAGCGCCTCCAGTGCACAGGATGCAAGAAGGTGAGGTACACGACCAACGAGCAGGACAACATCTTCATCAACGTCCCCCTCGAGAAGCTCCCCGCGGCAGAGGACGGCGAGGCCAAGGGAGACCAGTACGCGCCCGTCACGCTCAAGGCGTGCCTCGACAACTTCACCGCCGAGGAGGCGGTCGAGCTGACCTGCTCCTCCTGCGGCAGCAAGGACGGCTACACCAAGAGGTCCCTCTTCAAGACGCTGCCCGATGTGCTCGTCGTCAACGCCAAGAAGATGGCCATCATCAACTGGGTGCCCGTCAAGATCGACGTCCCCGTCATCGTGCCCGACGAAGCCTTCCCCCTGGACGCCTACCTCTCGCCGGGTCTCCAGCCCGGCGAGGAGCAGCTGGCCGAGGAAGCCGAGAGCAGAGCACCGTCCTTTGAGCCCAACGCCGAGGCAGTCGTCCAGCTCGAGGCCATGGGGTTCCCGCGGAACCGCTGCGAAAAGGCCCTCCACGCCACGGGCAACGCGAGCGCCGACTCGGCCATGGAGTGGCTCTTCGCCCACATGGAGGACCCCGACATCGATGCGCCCCTCGACCTCGGAGGCGCCGCGGCCGGCGGCGACACGGCGGATCCCGAGAAGATTGAGATGCTCGGCGCCATGGGCTTCGGCGCGCCCCAGGCCAAGAAGGCGCTGCGCGAGACGAGCGGAGACGTCGAGCGGGCCGTGGAGTGGCTGTTCAGCCACCCCGATGACCAGGGCACCTTTGACGACGAGGCTGCCGCGCCTGCGGCGGAGAGCGCCAAGCCGGCCGAGCCTGCGGGCAGCGCTGCCGTGCCGGCGAATTTCCAGCTGCAGTCGATTGTGTGCCACAAGGGCACGAGCATCCACGCTGGGTGAGTCGGATTGCTACTTTTTCTACGTCGTGTAGGATGCTAACTCGTTGTAGTCACTACGTCGCCTTCATCCGGCAGGCGGGCGATCACCCGTCGTGGGTGCTCTTCAACGACGAAAAGGTGGTCGAGGCAGGCGAGGTCGAGGAGATGCGCAAGTTTGCGTACGTCTACTTCTTCAAGAGGGCGTAGGGGCGCTGCGTGTGTGTGTGTATGTGTGGGTGTGGATGGTTGACATGGCGTTGAGGTTGCATCTGCATGAAAGCAGGAGGGACAGGAGGTTGGGGCAGCATGAGCAGCGGTGCAGGGGTTCAAAAAGCAACAAGCATGAATGATGAAGTCGGATGGCAAACACGCGGGCAGAGGGAGACGGTGGCAGGAGGGCCTTATTTTTTTTTTTCGCGCATAGGCTCGATCCATTTCACGGCGAGCTGCGCCGTCGGTAGCTGTGATAGACATGTGATACCTTTCCGTCGAGAGATGATGGCCTGTCCTCGCGTGCCAGTTTGTGGAGAATGATAGAGATGAACATGTCAAACCAAAATGGTGTCAACGCCGTACGCCTGCCTGCCTGATTCCTCTAACCCAAGCACCTTTCAACCTATATCCTCCCTTATTCTTCGGCACTTGGCAAGCCCATACCCGTCCGTCTGTCGAGAACTAGAAATAAAACAGCCCGTGGCACTCCCCCCCACGCCCCCATCTACTCGGCCAGGCGGTAGCTCACGAGCGTGTCGACGCGGTGGTTGCTCGTGCTGAAGCCGCGCAGCTGGACGCGCTCGGCGTTCTCAATCTCCTTGGCGTCGCTGTCGCCCCACTCGACGGGCACGTCGCTGTCGGCGTCGGCGTAGACGAGCACGTTGAAGGTGCAGTCGCCGTCGAGCTGGGGCAGGAAGGTGACGGAGGCGGTGATCTGACGGAAGATGGCGGCGATCTCGTCCTGGATTTCCTTTTCCGTCTTCTCGGGCGCGTCTTCGGTGCTGGCAAGGGACGTCAGTCTTGGGTGACAGATGATTCCAGCTCAGGAAGGAAAAGGAAAAGGAAAAGGGACGCTGAACGGCATGGTGCCGTCCTGGGGTCGGGACGTAACTCACACGGGCGCGGCGTTCTCCTGGTCGGCCTTGGCGGCCTTGGCCTTGGACGACTTGTGCTGGTTGAAGATTTGGACGTCAAACTGCCAGCGCTCGACGTGCTCGCCCGTGTCCTTGCTCGTGATGACGATGACGAGCTTGGAGATCTTGCCGTACTTCATCCAGCGGTCGAGCTGGCCCATGATCTTCTTGATGTAGGCGCGGACCTGGTCGTCGGAGGAGACTGCTGTGGCTTAGCAAAGGAAGGGTTCGGGTCATTGGCTATGTGTTTCTGCAGACGGACCGAGCATGTTGAGGCCATATTTCTTGACGCTGGCGGAGTGAGGGTCAGCAGGTTGTCGGCGAGGTCGGGATGGAGGGGCCGACATACACTGAGAAGTCTTCGGCGGGGTAGACACCTCGTTGGAACCTGGCGTTGGTCAGCGGTCAATCTCTGCGCGAGACTAGACAGTGCTCATCGTACAGAATGGTGTGGATCGAGTATTGGAACTGCAGGTGAGGTATCGTCAGCGTTTCTGCGTTGCAAGACGAGCGGGAGCTTCGAGTGTGCGACGACATACGAATTCGGCAACAAGCTTGGCGCTGCCCCTCAGGGCGAGCTTGTGCACCTTGGAGGCATCTTTGTCTTTGTCTTCCTTGGGTGCCATGGTGTCTTTTTTTTTTCTTTCTCGCGCGGCTGTCGCTGTCGGAAAGGGGCTGCTCGGGGCGGTGAGTCGCGGGAGCTGTCAATGGACAGGCAGGTGTGAGGTTTGGTTTGGCTCGGTTTATTGACTTTGGGTGGATTCTCGGAGGCCAGCAACGACAACCCAGCGGGCAGTGGGCAATGGCAGTGGGCAATGGCAGTGGGCAGCGGTCAGCGGGGTTGGCCGCAGGGGCCAGGGCCTTCCGCTGTGGGGCGGCCCCTGGTACGATCGACCCTAACCCGGGCAGAGCTCTGGACCTCGACGACATCTTGCCATTTGCATCTGGTTGACTGGTGAGCCATGGGCTGAATGGATGCAACACAACCACATGCCTATTTCTATCAAATCGTCCCATCTAGCATCGCGGCAGACTACTCTGAAGCTCAGCCAGCATTCCCGCATGCCCATTTTCACCACCACTTTAGTCTACAATCGGCAAACCACGCTCTCCAACCCCACCCCCACCACCAATTCTCGCCATGACCGCCCTTTCATCCCAGAGCCAGGACTACAGTATCCTCCCAAGTCTCTCGTTGGCCAAAGCAAACTCGAGAGTCTTTGTCTTGAGAACAGCCTCATCCCGACGTTACCTTTTCCGGATGCCCAAATTGATCGAAGCCAGACGGCCCTTGTTGTCGGGATTCTCGACGAACAAAGGATAGCACATCCCCCATTGTCACGCCTTCCTCAGAAACCATCCTTTGCCAGGTGTAGCCTACCCGAGATCTCGCTGGAATGAAGGACAAGACGCCATGTGCTTTCCAAGCTCAGGCGATTCAACAAAGGTTCTTCTAGCATTGCATGTGCCCTCCGAGGCCCAGCAGCAGCTCGCCATGACGGCGTCCAGGTGATCCTCATAAGACCATTGGTCCTGCCATTGGTATCGGAACCCAACGATTTCCCTTGTTCCTAACAGTCGTCTCACGAACCGAGCCATTTTTCTACAGAACGGCAAGATACCACGGCTAACCAATGCGGCCATGTGCATCCGAGACGTACGCATCTATACATGCCTCGGCGAGGAGGAGCGCGACGTCAAGACGCACGTCGAGAAGGTCAATATTCTCTGCGCCGCCCTCGAACCCTGTCCCGCCGACCTCTGGGACCGCCGCGAAACCCGTCATCCCTACGGCTGCCCCTCATGCACCGGCCGGTCGTCTCTCGTCACGCCCGCCGGCCTTCCCGACGTTGTCGTGACCTGGACAACACCTCGCGACGACGACGTTGATGCCCAGTTTGCCGACCGCTACGCCAGTGACTGGGCCTCGTACATGCGGCCCCTCATCGGCTGTCTCCTCACCCACACCTGGGGACCCCGCGGCGCTCTCTCCTGGGACGACATTTACGCCGCCTACGCCTGGCTCACGCGCGAGACGGCCTGCAAGGAGCACAGCCACTGGCTCAACCGCTGCCGCTGCGACGCCAACGCTTCCGACGTCAAGCGGTTCCTCTACAACCCCGCCATCGCCTTGCGCACCATGGCCGCCACGCGCGCAGGCCAGCCGATCCGCGACCTCGTCTACCGGCGCGACGCCGTGCACCCGAGCCGTCATGCAGAAGTCATCGAACGGGCGACTGCCGAGGCGGCGAGCGAGACGCGGCTGCGCAGGGAGCATGCCGAGCGCAAAGAGGCGTTCCCGTTCTTCCGCGACGGCCGGGCGCGGTGCCAGCCGTACTGGGAGGCGCAGTTCAAGTTTCGCACGACGCTGCTCGAGCACCAGGCGCGCACGACGCTCCTGCTCGAGGACAGAGCGTCGCGGCCATGGCACAGAGCGCTGGTGGGCGACGAGCCGGAGATGCTCGACATGGAGGCGCACGACAACGGGGTGAGGACGGCGGTGCTGCGGTACCTGGGCCACATGATGGTCGAGGACATTGGGCTGTCGGACGCGCGGCTCCAGCTCGTGCTCGAGCGGCTCTTCGAGGTCGTGCCGGCGCCGTGGCGACGACGGCCGAGCCTGCCGGCCCTCGAGCAGCTCGCGAGCACCATCACAACGCACATGACGACGACGACGGCGGTGCGGCGCGGCCTCCAGGACGTCGACGACGCGTGCCGGACGTGGCTCGTGCAGCAGAAGAGCGACTGGTTCGGCAAGGAGACGGTCTACCAGCAGAGCCAGCTTCTCTTCTGGTTCCTGACGCGCGAGGTCACGGGCGCGCAGCTCCGCGCGGCGATGCAGCCCCAGACGCAGGGCGGCGACGTGCCACGGGGCGGCGACGTGCCACAGGGCGCGCAGGACGTGCCACAGGGCGCGCAGGACGTCCTCTGCTGCCCGCTCTGCACGAACGCGTACTTTGACGCGGCGGACGGCGCCGAGCTCCTCGCGGCCAGCCCGGCGGGTCACGGCCAGGGCGAGAGTCACGGCACGTCGGTGCACTCGCGCACGTCGGCGGACGAGCGGTCGCGCGACAAGGAGGACTGGGCGTTCTACTACGAGCGCGACAGGTACTGCGAGGGCGAGGTGCCGGTGGAGATTGTGCAGTGCGGGCACGTGTTTGGGGCGCGGTGCCTCTTCCAGCTGCTCGTCCGGCAGGGGCCCGAGACGGACTGGTCGTGCCCGGACTGCCGTCAGCGCTTTCAGTCGTGGGGCCGCCAGCCGCGGATGGCGCAGCGGCTGCTGGCGGCTGTCAGGGAGGAGGAGGAGCAGCCAGCGGACGACGGCACGGTTGGGTAGTCGGCGCAGACGACACGGGGCAGGTTGGACAGAGCAAGGCGGCACGGGGCAGGTTGGACAGAGCAAGAGACGTAGCGGCGGCGGCGGAGAGACACAGACTCAGTAGGCGGAGCAGACTGTTGGTCAGGTAGTGCAGCACGAGGAAACAAGAAGATGCGTGTTCCAGATGATCCGGTCCGCATAAGGACAGTAGGTTCGCGAGGACAGCACTGGCGTTGCTTGGCCCGTTGGCCTCCGCGGAACGAGGCCGCCCTCTGTCTGCCGCGCGATGCAGTCCTGTCTGCCGCGCGATGCAGTCCTGTCTGCCGACGAGATGCAGTCGCCTCATCTCAACGACATGGCGGAACCCGGCTCGCTGGGCTGGCCTTCGAGACAACAGGACAGTGCGGGCATCGGGATTGGGCGCGCGCAGGGATCGGCCATGTTCTGTATTTTCTTTCGGAAGCGAGACGCTCGTCAAAGGGGTCCCGTGGCGAGGACGCATGTGGCTTGCATCGGGGGGGCGGTGACACGTTGGCGGCGTTGGGAGGGACGATGATGGCTTCGTGCGACCTACTCTACCGAGCGGTGCGAGCGGTACTACCGAGCGGTACTCTATCGAGCAAGGGATGGGGGAGAGGCGGTCAAGGGGCGATAATGTGGCGCGCAAACACGTGCTCTGGTCAGGACGCGATGCAATCACCTTAGGTAGCTAGGTACCGTACCTAGGTAAGGTAGGTAGGTACCGTAGGTAAGGTAGGTAGGGTAGGAGGTACCTGCAAAAGGCTCTACAAGCCAAGATTCACAGCCACGGTACCGTACTAGCACCTGGCACTGAATGAAATGCTGCTCGCTACGAACAGCCGCTGATTGGGCCCCTCGACGCAGCATCGAGAACGCTGAAGCCACGGCTGCCGGCGCGCCATTCGCCCATGCGCCCATTCGCCAGGGCGGTGATCAGCTAATCTGCCCGTGCTCCAGTGGCTTCCCCAGCGGCTTCCATGCGCTGGAGAGCGGTAGGGTAGCGGTCCCGGCACTGCTGTCCCACGCCCCGCTGCCCTACCTGGGCTTGGGGGGGCACTTTGTCAGTCGCCCGCCGTCTCGCCAGACCACGACGGCGATCTAACCGTGATGAGGCTCGCCCGTTGCTAGGTCAAGCGAGACGACGGAATTGCCTCCATGCTGGACGGTCTTGCATCTTACTCGCTTGCCCTCTCCCTCCCGTCGCCCGCCAGCCAGCCAGTATAGCCAGTTGACAGTGGACATGTCCCACCGCATCCAGAGATCGATGACGATGCCATGAACGGATGCACCGGAGGGCAAGGGATGGAATGAATGAATGGTGGGACCTTCACGCAGCCAAACGCCCTGCGCCTTCGAGCCACTCGTCTTTTATTCCCCGAAGTCCGAACCTCCATCGACGGCGCCCTCCTCTCTCGGCCAGCGACCCGCCCCGGCCTCAATTCCGCCATGCCCAAACCAAAGACGCACATCGCAGGGCAGCCCACTCTGCCCGACCGCCTGGTTCGGCCTGTGACCATTTGCCAGTTCGTCCTGATCTGGCCCGGTTAGCTCTCCTCAGTAAGCGAGAGACGTGGGCCACCCCCCCCCTCCCCCTCTACCACCCTTCTTCGAGAAGGAAATCCTGCCTGCAAGCCAACGAGAAGGAGAGAAGAGCAGACAGGGGGGGGGATGCAGGTCCGTATGCTCTCGTGCATGCAGCATGTGCGAGTGCGAGCGACCATGCCCGTGTCGTGTCAGGGCCTCATCACGACTATGCATCATCACTGCCATCGTCGAGTCGACGGTACCGTCACACAGGCAGGGTCCGCCTCTATGAGTGCAGCCATATCCCTCTATTACCCCCGCCCCTCCTCTCCTCTCCTCTCCTCTGCTCTCCTCTCCTTTCCTGCCACCCTATTGTTTAGGCATGACCATTTCGTCTTCTACCGTGCGTGCATCGTGAGGTGACCAAGGCAGAGACCAGGACGCGGCAGGCGCCATCACGCACAAGACACTCGTGCGACTCCCTCTTTCCACATGTAGCACTTTCTATCGAGAGGGTCAACTTCTTTACTTCTGCACACCTTCAAGGCAGGCAAGTACCCCCATCTTGGCCGAAGAAGGTGCCTTACCTCGACTGCCTTTTTCCCAAGACGCACTCATGTCGACTTCATCACTCTCTCTCTCTCTCTCTCTCTTCCCATCCTCCACCCTACCCTGCTGCTACCTTCATCCAAAAGGGACCACGCCAGCCGCATCACGCCTTGCCCCAAACCATCCACAGCCAAGACCACGCTACGCCCTGAGACACCTAACCGCCTTGAGACCTGCCAGCCGGTCCCTATCTAAGGACCGCAGCCGCTCTCCCAACTCGCCAATCTGAACCCTCGACCCGTCACCCGCCAGCTCTGCCAGCTTCGAAGGCGCATCCATCGTCGTCCCATGGGCTCTGCCGCGAGGCTCGCAGAGGCGGCCGCCTTGCCGGGCACGCCACCCGCCCTGCGCACCCCGCACGATGCCGAGGCCGACCGGAAAGAGTTTGCTCAGAACATCGCCAAACAGACCTACAAGGAATGGCCCAACGAGGCCGGTGTACGTTGGATCCCCCCCCTCCTCTTTTCCCGCCCGACGCCTGGCCATCGTGCCCCCGTCCGTTCTGACAGCCCCAGTTTGATGGCCTCACCGAGGAACGAGGGCCCCTCGAACTGACCGTCCGCGGCCACATCCCCGACTGGGCCGCCGGCTCGCTGTACCGGACCGGCCCCGGCGCCTGCAAGGTCGAGAACAGCCCCAAAGGCACCCACTACGTCACGCACTGGTTCGACGGCTTCGCGCACACGCACCTCTTCCAGATCGTCCCCGCAGACGAAGCCGCCGGCACGCCCCTGCGCGTCGTCTACTCGTCGAGGCGCCAGGCCGAGACGCTCGTCAGCGAGATCAGGGCTCAGGGCATGCGCAACGCCTACTCGTTCGGTCAGCGCCGGGACCCCTGCATTGGTCTGTTCGGCAAGGTCATGAGCATGTTCCAGAAGCAGCCGCAGGGCAGCAACGTGTCCGTCGCCGTCAACACGAACGTGCCCGGCCTGTCGCCGCCCAGAGGCCCGCCCAAGGGCGACGAGGCGGCCCCGTCGGGCGGCGGCCATCGCAACGGCGTCCGCAACGTGTGGATCTCCACCGACGCCAGCATGCTGGTCGAGGCCGATCCCGACACCCTCGAGCCCGTCGGCGTCGCCCGGCAGGCCAAGCTGCATCCGGACCTCAAAGGCCCCAGCTCGTGCGCCCACGCGCAGCGGGACCCCGAGACGGGCGACCTCTTCAACTACAACCTCGACTTTGGCAGGACGGCCACGTATCGCGTGTTCCGTGTCAGCGCCGCCACGGGCAAGACGGACATACTGGCCACCATCAGCGACGCCGGCGCCAAGCCCGGCTACATGCACAGTTTCTTCCTGACGCCGAGCTACGTCGTCCTCTGCATCCCCGTCGCGCACTTTGGGCTGGCCGGGCTCAAGGTGCCGTGGAACCGGAACCTCCTCGACTCGATCGAGGCGTTTGACGCGACGCAGCGGTGCAAGTGGCTCGTCGTCGACCGCCGGGGGAAGAGGGGGCTCGTCGCCAGCTTTGACACGCCCGCCGCCTTTTTTTTCCACTCGGTCAATTCCTTTGAGGAGACGTCACCGGATGGGTCCGGCGTGGACCTCTTCTGCGATGTCGTCGAGTACCCGAATCAAGACGTCATCCGGAGCTTCAACTACGACGTGCTGCTCGACAGGAACGACGCCGCCAAGAGGTTCTGGGGCGAAGAGAACAGGCTGCAGACGCTCCACCCGCGGCTCGCCCGGTACCGCCTCGGCGTGCCGCTCACGTCGGGCAGGAAGCGGGGCCAGTGGGAACTCGTGTCTTCGATTCCCGGACCGCACGCCGGCGAGCTGCCTGTCATCAACCCGGCGTACCACACGAAGCGGCACCGCTACGTGTACTCGCTGGCGAACCGGGGGCGAAGCACGCTGCTCGACACGGTCGTCAAGACGGACACGGAGACGAGGGGCGCGCTGCTCTGGGGGTGTCCGCGGGGGCACACACCAGGCGAGACCATCTTTGTGCCGCGGCCCGTGGCGGCGGGGCAGGTGGCGGACGAGGACGACGGCGTGCTGTTGAGCGTCGTGCTCGATGGCAGCGCGCAGAGGAGCTACCTGCTGTGCCTCAACGCGAGGGACCTGACGGAACTGGGCCGGGCGGAATGTCCGTTTGCCATCGGGCTTGGGTTCCACGGCGTGCATGCGCCGACGGGCTACCTGTGAGTTGGGGGCGTCGTGTCTGGCGGGCGCGCATGTCGGGTTGTTGCATCTTGAAGGCGTCAGCATTGCACCGGGGGGCGGCGGGGGGCGGAAGGCGTCAGCATTCCATGGGGGCGAACACGGCGTTGGGCGGGCATGGGTTTGTGTATTTGGGTAGAGGGCTTTCGGGCCAGCAGCAACGGCTGCGTCGTCATGATACCTTGTGTTTCTTCTTGTCTGCCCATGCCTTTCCTTTGGGCACACGTTCATCATGATGGCAAGGCAAGTGAAAGCCCATGAGTTGGGTCGAGGCCGTTGGCAGCCTGTTCATGAGTCGTAGAGATCCAATCAGACGGTCGGGTAACTAGATCCGAACCCACCTGCCGCGTCGTGAAGTGACCCCGCCCCGCAGTGACCAGTGATCGCCGTGGGGACGCGAAGGAGTGCAGGAAGTACCGAAGAGAAGGAAGGCTCCACCCCCATGACAGTTGCCTGCCTTGCCTGCCTACCTCAGGTACTGAACCCATCAGACTTGACTTGACGACAAGGACAGACAGCTTCAGCTTCGAGTCATATTGGTGAACATTTGGTTGGGATTCCTTCGCCTTACGCCCACCTGGTCTCGTGGCACTCTGCAAAATTCCAGCATCAAACGCTACGCTGCGTGTCTCGACCAAACTCTCATACACACCATCAGGCTTCAGCATCAGCTCGAGCCTGTATTTGCATCGCCCTGAGCCTGATGATGGCCACTCCACTGGCCTTCCCCTCCCAATGGCTGGCTGCCTGCCTGTTGCCGTTCGGGAAGACCAGATCCCACCCTAACGATCGTCCCAGCACAACATCAAACCCCTGACGCGGGCGCCCTGGCGCTGGGTAAACGTATCCCTAGCGCGAGACGTCACAGGGACCTTTCAAGAGTGGGGATGGCTTCACCAATGGCCGACGTCCTGATGCCTCTGACGGGCAGTATATGAGGTTCAGCCTTGCTGGCGCGGGAGGACATCTCAGCATCGACTGTACAGAGACGATCACCGCGGTTCGACCAAGAAGAACCATCAGCGAAAGAAAAATGGGTGCGGTTCAGCTCCTGTACGACTACTCCGGCCTGGCCGGCCTGGCCCTCGTCGCGTTGGTAAGTCGTCTGCTCCGAACGTCCACGTGGCACGGCGGCCAAGCTGACGGCCCCGGACAGCTCACCATCTACACCCTCTGGAGCGGCGTGTACAACTACTACTTCCACCCGCTGGCCAGGTACCCGGGCCCCTTCCTCGCCAAGATCTCGCCCGTCTACAGCATCTACGGCCTCTTCCGCGGCCGGTGGCCCTTTGACGTGCACCAGCTGCACCTCCGGTACGGCCCCATCGTGCGCACCATGCCGTCGGAGCTCGCCTTCACGGACCCGACGGCGTGGAAGGACATTTACGGCCACAGACAGGGCCATCCGCAGTTTCACAAGGACCGTACGTATCTGCCTCTGCCCCTGCCTCTGCCCCTGCCTCTGCCCCTGCCTCTCGCCCCTGCCTCTCTTCTCGAGCCCGACAGGCTGAACACGCGCAGCCATCCACGTCGGCTCCGTCCAGGACCTTCCCGGCGCCACGACCCTGACCATGGCCGACGACGCCAACCACGCCCGCCAGCGCCGCACGCTGTCCCACGCCTTTAGCCAGAAGGCGCTGCTCGAGCAGGAGAGCATCATCCGCGGCTACGTCGACCTCTTCGTGCAGAAGCTGACGCCGTTGGCAAGGTCGGGCGCCGCCGTCAACATGTGCGACTGGTTCAGTACGTATTCCTTGCCAGGCTCGGGCTTTTCTGCCAGGCTTTTGCCAGGCTTCCTTGCCAGGCTTTTCCCAGGCTTTTCCCAGGCTTTTCCCAGGCTTTTCCCAGGCTTTTCCCAGGCCTTTTCCAGGCCTCCTTGCCAGGTTCCTGAGAGGCGGGCCCTAGTACCATCGGCTCGACGTGCAACCAAAGCTGACCGGCGCAGACTTTACGACGTTTGATATCATCGGCGACATGGCCTTTGGCGAACCGTTCGGCTGCCTCAAGGACGGCGTGTTTCACTCCTGGGTCTCCCTCATCACCGACACGATCAAGGCGGGCGCCTACGAGCAGGCGACGCGGCGCATGTTCCGCACGGGCAGTTTCTGGCAGCGGACGCTCGTCAAGCTCATCCCGAGCGACCTGCGCGAGAAGCGCGTCAGGCACTTGCAACTGAGCCAGGAAAAGTGCCTCCAGTGAGTGCCCCTCCTGCCAGTCGCCGTCGCATAGCCCCGTGACAAACGAAGTAGGAAGAAAAGAACAATCAGAAAGCTGACGACGTAGACGCATCGACGAGGGCCTCCGCCGCGAGCACCGCGACTTCCTCTACTACATCCTGCGGCAGAACGAAAAGGGCGCCGTCTCGCAGAACGAGATTATCCTCAACTCGGCCCTCTTCATCGTCGCCGGCTCCGAGACGACGGCGTCTCTCCTCTCGGGCCTGCTCATGCACCTGCTGCGCACGCCCGCCGCCCACGCCCGCCTGACGCGCGAGGTCCGCGACGCCTTCCCCGGCCCCGGCGGCGCCGCCGACATGCAGTTCCTCGCCCTCCAGGACCTGCCCTACATGAACGCCTGCATCGACGAGGCCCTGCGCATCTTTCCGCCCGTGCCGACGGGCCTGACGCGCACCGTGCCCCGCGGCGGCGACACGGTCGCCGGCGAGTTCCTGCCCGGCGGCACCACCGTCTCCGTCTACAGCTGGGCCGCCACCCACTCGCCCCGCAACTGGGCGCGGCCCGACGACTTTCTGCCCGAGCGGTGGCTCGACGGCGACGGCGACGGCGACGGGCACAGCGGGGCCGCCGACGGGCCGTCCCCCTTTGCGCGCGACGCCCGGGACGCGAGCCAGGCCTTCTCGCTCGGCCCGCGCGGCTGCATCGGCAAGCACCTGAGCTACCTCGAGCTGCGCCTCATCCTGGCCAACCTGCTGTGGCACTTTGACGTCGAGCGCGTGCCGACGGCCCCCGGCGAGGTCGACCTCTGGGATGTCGGGGGCGACTTGCGCCACGTCAAGGCGTTCAACACGTGGAACAAGCCGCCGCTCATGTGCAGGCTCAGACCTGTCGCGCGGTAGACCGGCGTGCGGCGAAACCGGGAAAAAAGGGGGTCAGGGGTCAGGGTCAGGGTTCAGGGTGGCAGAGTGGTAGCGCTGATGAGGCCATGCACAGGTGCTGCTTCGATCGAAAGTGCATTACCTACATACTCGGCAGAGGAGAATATACATGGCGAACATGACAAGGCAATCAATCGATGACGCAGAAAAAATCGAGTTCAAGGCTAAACAAGGTGGTATCATCGCTAAATCTAAACACGTTTTCACCTCTCCATGCGCTCGTCGTGAATCAAGTCGACGTTGAACCGCTCGTCCCCCTTCCACACCTTGCCGCCGTCGTTGCAAGCCGCAACCGCCGCCCTCGCGTCCGTCATCAGCCCGCCAGGCCCGCTCGCAAACACGACCGTCCTCGCGGCCACAGTCGCCTGAACAAACTCACGCACGAGCAACGCCAGGTCCGGGTGTCCGATGCCACCAGAGCGGACACTGGCCGCCGCGCCACGAGCACGCATCTTCTGCACGGCCACAGCACCAGCAACGCGCTTCTCTTCGTCGGCTTCGGCTTCGGACGAGCGATCGGCATCAGACGAGCTTGAGGCGGCGTCGCGCGTGGCAAAGATGCGCACCGTCACATCGAGGGCCTCAAGTGCGGCGAGTTCAGGCTTGACCCAGTCGACATCCTTGGCGTGGCGGACGACCCAGATGAGCTCGAGCTTGCGAGGCGAAGCAGGACTGGCGGTCAGGCTCAGGAGGGCGGGCAGAACGTAGGTGATGCCGGTGCCGCCGGCGACGCACAGAATGTTGGCTTCGGGGGTGATGTTGCGCATGATCGGGTCACCGTAGGGGCCGGTAAGCACAACAGGCGTCGTTGGGGCCGAGGCAGCCGTCATCACACCGTTCTTGTCTTCTGACGTTGTCGCAGGTGCAGTAGCAGCAGCAGCAGCCGCCAGCTTCTTCGCGGCGATCTGTGCGATCTTCTTGGTTTCGCCGCCCTTGGCGCGGAAAACGTACGAGTGTTTGGTGCGCCCGTTGACAGTGACGGCTGCGTTCAGCGGGGTGAACGGGTGAGACTGGAAGATGCTGCTCTCGGTGAAGCAGAGGTAGAAGTGCTGGCCGACAGCCCAGGCATCGTGAGAGTGTTCAAAATCGAGACGTACGACGTCGCCGTCCTTCTCGTCAGGGAAGGTGGTAATGGCGGCGTGAGCGGCAACGAAACCACGCTTGGTGCCGTCTACAAAGTTGTAGTGCAGCAGGAACGTCCTGGCGGCACGGGCGAAGCGGTCGATGAACCACAGCAGGATACCGGGGATAATGAAGCATTGGAGACCCTCCCAGTGGCCGATGCAGGCGCCCATGTAGACCAGGGCCAGAACGTAGTGAGACTTGCGGAAGAACTCGTAGCCGGTGAAGCGGATGACGGGAGGTAGCGTGAGGGCGTAGAGGATGAGAAGCAGGACCATGGCGACGACACCCCAAATCATGTAGAGTTGCACAATCCACTTCTTCGCAACCTGGGGCTGGGGCTGGTAGAGCTTGACCTCGATGATTGTCCAGCCAATGGTGTGGACAATGGACTGGACCATGATGATGTAGCCGAGCCAGCGGTGCATAAAGTTGAAGTTCTGGTAGGGAATGCCGGTCAAGACGGACAGCAGCGACTCGCGGTTCGACAGGAGAACGGACAGCGGCGTCAGGGCGTAGGCGATGACACCGACACGGTCAGAGAAGGGTCCCAGACTGCTGCGGGTGTTGTAGACGCCCTCCATATTCTTGACGGGGGTGATCCAGATGCCGTAGACGATGCCGGCGAAGGAGAAGATGGTAAGATAGCCGGTGAGGATGGCAAGCACGAGAACTTGCAGGCGCGTGGTGCGGCCAAAGATGGAGCGGATGGAGTCGGGCAGGAGATAGCGGTTGGTGTAAGACCAAAGAGTATGGCGAATCCTCGTCGTCGTGTCCACCGTCCGCTTCTCGCCCTCAACCAGCGCCTGAGGGTTCCGGTGGGACTGGGGAGGCATCGTCCGCCTGACAATGGCCCAGATCAGGAGAATGCCTCCGATAGTGGCCCAGATGACGCCGGTGTAGATCATGCCAACATCGTGGGCGTTGTAAACGACGTCGAGGTATCTACAGGACCCAGGATCGTTGACGCAGGGTACCACACGGTCAGCGTAGCCCCAGTGATGGATGACAGACTCGGCGGCATCGTGATCCTGGATATGCTGGCGCGGTGCCAGGAGGCTCTTAGTGGCCTCCATTGTGTAGAATTGTGAACGCGTCTCTACTATGTGCGCCGGTAGTAAATGAGAGACACCTTGCCAAGGGGCGTTTATGAGTCTGTCTTGGGCCGATGCTGTGTCTCGGGAGAGATCTCGACACAATCGCAAGACAGCAGGAAAAATCGAGAAGGCGTATCAAGGCCTCGTGGCGATCGTCGGAGGGAGATGGGAGCACCTTAAGAAAGACATCCTCGAGCAACATTCCGAGTGGTGTTTCGTGTCTGCTTTATCAGGTTGGTGGGGTGTCTGGCCCCTCGTCTCGACAATGGGAGCTTGGGTAGCCAAGGCGGCGGGCGGCGATCCACAGTGAGCAGGTTTATTAGTCTGGAACTCGGCGATGCGACGTGGTGGGTGTAGCGCGTTTATTCCCCGGGCTGGCCAAGGGTCCAATGCCCGCCCCTCTGACGGGGGTGGTCGAATTGGATTTGCATGCTGCAGTTTTGACTCGAGCAGATGACAGGACGTCCATCTGATCGATATTGGTGCCCAGGCCGACAAGCTGCCATGACGCTCTTCGCTGCTCTCTCTGCCGGCTTGGTCAATAAACGTATTGCCCGATACAGAAGACGAGCCAACGGAGGCATACCTCCTCGCCATATGGGCACGGCAGTGGAGAGGCGTGCCATGTGCAGGAGTAAATCTTGGAGAGCCCGCATGAGGCAACTCGGAAGAGGCGTCGTCTGGGCGTCAGCAGGCGTCAGCGGGGATTCTCTCGATCGTCTTCTTGGTGGTTTTCCTGGTCCATATTGCTTCGAGGCAGTCGCCGCCAGCTGTGACCGCCCGGGCGACTGAGCACGATTGAGCAAGTTAGTGGGGCCGCTATGGCGCCACACCTTGCATCTGGAAACAGCGACTGACCGAACCACGGTGCTTCTTCGACCCGGGGGGCGCTGCGTGCGGATCCGATCCACCGGGGCCGTTCATCGGAGCGAGCAAGTTTTGACCAACCAGCAGCGGACCGTAGCTGCTTAGCCCCGTCCTTCTCCCATTTCCCAGTACCAAAGCACACCAGATCTCCCGCGCGACCAGCGCGTCCCAAGACGGCCCAGGGATTTGATCTTTGTCCCAGGGTCTCAAAGTCGCCACGACTCCAATAAGCTCAAACATCGTGCCCCCCCCCCTCCCCTCTTGCCCCTGCTAAACTTGCGCAACGCCATGAACCCAGGCCCTCTTGGAAAACCTGCGCGCCCAATGCTGCGCCTTCAATGCCTGTACACCATCCGGGTTAGAGCTCTCCCTCTACCCCACCGTTGCCCGACCAAGGGAAGGTGACCAAGGGAAGGTGGAAAGGAGGGGCGCAAGAGCAAACATTGGCGGGCAGTGGGTAACCTCCGCAGCCCCTGCCACATCTTATCTACCCCGACACGCCATCAATGTTGGGCAGGCTCGGCTCTGAGAGCAGCTGCTTCGTGACTCTCGCAATTGGCAATTCACAACCTGACTTCTTCCTGACTTCTTCCTGACTTCTTCCTGACTTCTTCCTGTCCTCTTCAAGTTGCAAGCTGCAGCACTGCTTTTGACGGCTTCCTTTCGACTGGTCATCATCACCTCATCTTCATCCCCGATCCTCACGCAGCGTAGAGCATTTTCACACTCCGCCGCCATGTCGCACAGCAGCGGCCACGGCGCAACCGCCGACTGCAAAGTCTCCGTATGTCCAGCTGCCCCTCGTCTTGCATGGCCATCGCTCGCTCGCTGACCACCAAACCACTAGATGCTTTGGAATTGGTACACCATTGACTCTTGCTTCCTCGCCGAGTCCTGGCACGTCGGCAGCAACGGCGCCTTCGCTGCCAGCTGTATTGGCGTCGCCCTCCTCACCGTGACCCTCGAGTTCGTCCGCCGCCTCGGCAAGGAGTACGATGCCCTGCTTCTGCGTCAGTTCCACGCGCGCGCGGCCCAGATGGCGGTCGCCGCCGCCGTTGAGCCCTCGTGCTGCGACGACACCGGCGCCGTCGCCCCTGTCGCTGTCGCCCGACCCAGCGCGCCGCTCATCTTCCGCGCCTCGCCTGTCGAACAGCTCATCCGTGCCGTGCTACACACGACCTTCTTCGGTCTGGCCTACATTATCATGTTGCTCGCCATGTACTACAATGGCTACATCATCATCTCCATTCTGCTCGGTGCCGGCCTCGGCAAGTTCCTTTGCGACTGGCTCGTCTACAAGGTGGAAACTGGGGCCGCCACACAACAAGCGAAGGGCGTCGAGGAGCCCACTGGATGCTGCGGATGAGCAGCGCGAATGTTCCATTGGCGACACGCAGAGGAGGGAAAAAAGAATCATCTGTCATTTAGCGAGCATCCATCTTTCGAATTGAATACCCACGTTCCGACCGAGACGCGATCCATTGCAAGGTTTCATCATGCAGTCTATTCGCCTGCTGAGCGAGATGTAGGTGATTGAGCATGCCCGGCTTCGATATCACGTCTTAACCTTGTCCTCTTCGGTCTTGTATTCATTCCCATCGCAATACTGAACCCACCCATTCAGATCCAACCCTTTCATGACGGTGCTGAACCGGCCCGCGCCCTTCGCCTTGCAGGCCCGTCGCCGCGCATCCTTGTCTTGCACCCCGTTTTTCGTCATGTCCGGGTACTCGATGTGAAACACGGGCTTGCCGGCGTCCGTGACGGCCTTGTACAGGTCACACTCGCCGTACGCGGCGCACTCCTCGTTGACGGAAAAGTCAATGACGGGGAGCACATTTTTGAGGATGCTGCCGCCATTCTTGAGCCCCATGGCCAGTCCGTGCCTACGTGCTTCGAACGCGAGAAAGGTGATGTAGTCAATCGAGTCGGCTGCCGTCAGGCCGAGCCCGTTACGGTTTGTCTAAACAGGTCAATAAGTTCATGTTCTCCTCTGCCACGCAAAGTTCGGATCCCAAGACAGCCGATGACGAGGGCTGGACGCAGCAAGCCGGAAACAAGCAAGCACATGGGGAGAAGGCACATACAAACCCATCCACATTATCCGGGTCAACCCCATCACACCCCTTCTCCCTCGCCAGCTCGATCCGCCGCCTCATGACTCCCCTGACCGTCTCGCTGTTCGTGTCGAGCCAGTACTCGCCCGGCCACCCCTCGAGCTCGCGCCCGAGATCGCCCCCCGCGCCCGTATCGAAGTCCCCCGAATCGGGTCTGCCGTCCTCGTACGACCCGGCGCTAAAGTAGCAGACGACCCTCTTGCCGAGCGCCCGCAGCGCCGCGAACGTGGACGCCGGGTTCTCGAACAGGTCGACGTCGTAGACCTCGACGTCGGGCGTCACGGCCGGGGCCTGGAGGTCGATGGCCAGGGGCGCGTCGAGGAGGATCTGCCACGTCGTCCCGGCCGCGGGCTGCCAGGGCGCCTCGTCGACGGGGTGCTGCCTGTGGCGCGCGACGCAGGCGTTGAAGGTTGCGAGGGCGGCGGCGCTCGCGGCCGGGGAGGAGGGCGCGAAGGAGAAGGCGCTGCAGAGGTCCATGGGTGTGGTACGCCGCGCTGGACGAATAGACCTGTCAGGTATTCGAGGGGGGCCGGGTGGTGGCGTCGCGTGCGTTCAACTGCGAGCTACGATGAATGAGCGGCGACGAGGACATGGGGTCGCCGTGTATGGGATGTTCGTATTTTCGCATTATAAAGACCTTCCCCTTTATTGATCTATGTAATTGCGTTTTGTACGCAACGTCCCAGTTCCTCTATCTAGACTAGCAATAGCCTCATCAGCCGCAGCCCCCCCCCCCGCGTGGCCTTGAAGATTCGCCTTACCCACGGCCCAGCCGTCAGCCATGGCCAGTCGGGCTTCTCCAGATGTCAGGTCTGGAACACAAGCGACAGAGACCGACGACGGAACCGCCTCCAAGCCAGAACGTTATTTTCTTTCAACACATGACGCTAGCGAGTAGAGAGCAGAACAGGCGCTCGTTCTGGACACTGCATTTCGACCATGAAGTGAACACTGAACCATCGTACATGTATTATCCTCATCCCCGCCAGCGCATTATCATTTGACATCAGTAACAACAAGTAGGTATCATATGGCCTCTCCGAGCCTTTTTTGGCCAAAAGGCCTTTTGTGTTCCTTGCCCTCCCAGCTGAGCCCAGCACATCCATCCATTCATTCTCTCACCGCTGCGTTGCCGTCTGTGGCCATTCATCCAATGTACACAGCCCGCCCAAGCCTTCCCACCGTCGCGCCTCAAACTCCGGAATCAATCAAACAAGTGGTCGCAGAATCGCATGACCAAGATCAAATGACCAATCAAGACATGTACTTGCCACCCTCTTGCTTGAACAGCCAGTCACTGTTGGCATCGACCATAAAGTTCGTAATGTTGAACTCGTTGCTCGGCGGCTGCGGCTGCGGCGGTGGCGGTCCTTGAGGCGCCTCGCCGCTGCTGCCATCCATGCTTGGTGGTGCACCGTTGTTCTGGGGCATTCCTTGCACACCTGCAATCTGCTCGCCAAAAGGCAGCCTTGGGACGTTGAAGAAGTCAAAGACGTCTAGGTACTCGAGCTCGTTGGGCGCCGGCGTTCGTGCCGGCGTTACGCTCGGCATGCGGCTGTGCGTGATGACTCCATTGGGTCCCGGCTGCCGGGAGATCAAGAAGTCGAGGTCGAACGCGGTGCGCCGCATGTCCGAGAGGATCTTGACTGAGCTCGGGGTCACACCGTCTCCGGTGCGCTCGCTGTCGCGATGCTCATCAAGCACTCGCTGCAGCAGCTCGCAGTATCGCGCCGCGACAGGCCAGTAACGCCCCATCTCGCGCAGGCTGTCTACGAAGAACTGGATCTGCGGTGACAGCTTGTGTTCGACCGTCGAACCATGGACTAGGAGAAGACGGGCCGCTACCCACAGGGTGAAGGCGAATGGAGGCCCCAGCTTGGGGAGTAGGCCGTTGTTCACGACAAATTCGCCGAGCGCGGCGATGTTCTCGACGGCACCATGGCATCGTTGAGATGCGCTGTAGGAGGGCGTGAATATGGGAGATCGGGTTGTGGGGTACGCCGCCGACGAGTGCAGCCGGATGACGGCCGTATGGTAGGTGGCGTGCAACATGACCCATCCGCAGTTGAGTGTCTTGTTTCCGGGCTGGAACAGTTTGGCCATGTTCCCGTACTCCCCAGGTAAGCCAAACTTCCAAGACGTCAACATGTTGTCCAGCTCTTTGTAGCGCATCTGCCACTGCTCGACGTCGCTCAGCGCGCTGATGTCTACGGGCAGCTTGAGAAACTTGTGCACCTTGGAAAGGATGGCCAAAATCTCAATGTAGTAGGAGAAGGCACCAAGGTTCTCCGGCTTATTGACATCGTATTCCGGATTGGGCTCCTCCTGCTCCTGCAACCTGAACCATCGCGTCTCGACCTTTTGGTTCTTGATCCACAGGTCGTCGCGACAGGGGAGCGTCCTGTCGATCTCCTTGTCGTCGAGCGCAAACTCGAAAGCCGTGGCGATGGTCGCGTAGCGGTCAAGAAGGTAAATCATCCAGAACAAGCGTCGCCTCGACTCCTCTTCGATAAAGTCTTTGGGTTCCGGCAATATCATGGCTCTGAGCGTATAGATCGAGGTGAAGTTTGGAGAGACGGAGAACGAGGTGCTCTCGACTGCGAGTCCCAATTGAACGACGGAGCGCGTGATGAGAGCCATGATGTTCCAGCCAGGTGGCCCATTGCTGCTGCCCACCAGATCCAGGGCCAAAACGACCAGTGCCTGGAGCGACTTGACCGACGAGTGCTCCATGCCGTAGAGCAAGACGCGCTGTTTCGCAATGGAGTGATAGTGCTCTCTGCTCTCTTCGGTGAGCCTCGAGTCGGTCGAGTATCGCAGCGTTGTGGCCACGATAGCATGCAGAAGTATGCGATCCGTCTCCTCGACGGTCGTGGGCCCGAACAGCGAGTCGAGTGTCGTCTTTCTGTGGAGGATCGGGCACCACGTGTTGATGTGCTTGAAGTACAAGTCGACGAGCGCATAGAGCAAATCGTATGGCGGAAGATCTTGGTCCGGCGTAACGTTGCTCTGGCCGGCCTGGGTCATGGGCACGTCGGGAGAGTGAAGCTGGTTCGTCTGGTTCGGGTTATAGTAGGCCTGCGCAGCCGAGCTGGGCTGCTGCATGTTGGCGACCTGGTTCGGGGCGGGCATGGAGCCCATGGGCAGCTGAGGCTGGAATTCGTGCATCGAGGGAGTGGGCGGCGGCATGCCAAACTCCATGGGCTGCGAGGTGGAGGGGTAGGTAGAAGGTTTCTGTAAGAAGAGGGCAGTCTCAGCTTGCGGCGTACGAGTAGGTTCCGAGGGTCGGAATACGTTGTTCTCCCTAGGGGTGCCATGATCGCTAGGCAGGCTGGGGTTGCTGGCGCGCACGCTGGGGGTGGCATGGCTATGCGGCGCCCCGTGGTGATGCTGGTGCTGGCCCGAGGTCAGGGAGGCCTGGAGGATCTCGGCGTGCGCTCTGAGAACCTCCTCCAGCTTGTCGAGACGCTGCTCGAGCTCGCGCCCGTAGCCGGCACGCAAACCAGGCTTCTTTCTCTCCTTGTATTCGCAAATGGCACCATTGCGACTGCACCAGCCGCAGGAAGGTTGGCCACGGTCACATTTCACCTGTGGTACGTGTTAGAAGGGGGTCATCGTCTTGTTACGTGGTACTGAGAATGGGGTCGCGTGTCGATCAGGGTTCAAGGGGAGGGCGGGTACGGTAGCTCACCTTTCTCTGCTTGCAGAGCTCACATCTTGGGATCGGATTAGCTTCCTGACCTTGGTCGGAGGGGACATGTTCGGGCGAGGGTGTCATTGGGGAGGGTCATGAACGAAGATCAAGAGGGTCGAGAGGACTCGGGCGAGGGCGAGGCTGGGAGGTCGGAGGAGTGGGCAGACGCATTGGGGAGCGAGATGACGGGCGACGAGATGTGACGAAGATGACCAAGGAGAGGAGCATGTGGAGATGGGAGCAGAGGGGGAGGGAGAGCAGAGGCTGAGGCTGTGGGGAACAGGAGAGGCAAGGTAAAGTGAGGTGTAGTGAGATGATGGGGAGGGGGGCAGAAAGGGGAGGGAGGGGTGGTGGCAGCGGGAACGGGAGGTTGAGGACCGAACCGCCGCAGGGCAAAGGCAAGGCAAGGCCAGATGAGGCCGGGTGCGTGAAGCAGAGCTCGGGCAGAGGGAAACAGGGCAGCAGGCTGAACGTACGAGACGGAAATGGGCCTCTTGCGCTTTCCCAGGCGCAGAGGGTCCTGATCGTCCTGGTCGACATCGTTGTCATTGTCGTTGTCGTTCTCGTCGGCACTGTTGAAGCCATGGCCGTCTTCGGAGTCCTGATCGTGGCGGAGGAGCTGCTGGTGGTGATGGTGGGTAGTAGTAGCGCTCTGAGGCGACGGGTTGTGGCCGCCGTTGGAGGTCTGCATGCTCATGCTCTTCGGTGCGTCGGGCGGCTCTCGACGAGGCTGCGACGTCAAAGAGCGACACGTCGAGACGTCAAGCTCGGTGGGAAGGGACAACAGGGCCCGGCGCCGATGCGGGATCGGATGCGATGATCGGGGGGATCAGGGCGAGGAAGCGCAGACGCGAAACAGGTACCGAGCAACCAGCAGCACGGCAGCAGAGGTGAATCTCGGCGGGCGGCGCGAGGCAGGGCAAGGAGGATGCGTATGAGCGACCTGGGGCCTCGGGGTAATGTTGAGCAGAGGAGAAGAAATTAGGAGAGAGAGAAGAAACCTCGGGGCATTTGACTCGGAGGGGGGAGGGGAGGGGGGGGGGTGCCGGCGAAGGCGTTCGGGGGGGGGGACACTCGTACAGGGTTCCGAGGTCCCTCGTGCTGGTACTGTCTATCACTACTGCTGCTGTTGCTGCTGATCAAGGTGGAGAGGATGGGCAGTGGGTAATGGGGAAAGCAGTAAGATAGGTGAAGGTGATGTATGGATTGTGGCCAGCCCCAGACCCCGTTCGTTCTTTGTTTCTCGGCTTGGGCTTGTCCTTATTTTTTCTTCCTCTTTTTGATGGGGCAGATACAAACAAGACAGGTGAGCCGCCCCCCCTTGGCTTGGTGCCGGGATATCCTCTTCTGCGTTGGAGACCTGATTCAAGAAAAGGATCAGGGGACGAAGCGGAAAGGGGAAAGGGAGTTGATCACAGAGAATCGATCAGCCGAGCCGAATGAAGCGGGAGATTGAGGATGGAGGGGATTTGCGATGGATTGTGTGGGGAAATCCATGGTGGCACACCAACTGGCAGGCGAGACGGGCTTTGGGCTTTGTTGGAGGCAGGCGCGATGCGGAGAAGCACCAGGGAAGAAATTGCGGAGGGGGGCTTCTGGAACACTCTGTCCAATCAGAGATGCTGCTGACCCAGCAAGGCCCGTATTGTGTGCACTGTGTTTGCCAAGCACACACGGTGTAACTGCACCGCAGTTCTTTCCCCATTCCCATCAGCTGCCATTGGTCCTTCCCTTGCCCCGTCCAGCAGCAGCAGTAGTCCGGCAGGAGTGCTGGAGCCGGAGTCCTGCAGCACTGCAGTCACGTTGGGGCGCTGGCGCATCCGAGGGAAAAGAAGCAACACGACGAGAGACATAGGACCCATCCCGACGGCCTGGGTACACAAGCCCGCCAAGTCAGCGGCTACAAGACTAGGAAACTGTAAAGAAGGTGTGCTTGTGTATGTGTGTGTGTGTGTGTGTATGAGAGAGACACACACACAGAGAAAATGAGGAGACCAGACGACTCAAGTCTAGCGACACGCACCTCGTTGTCGGGGCTCGGCGATACCACTGCCGTTTGCATACATGGTCAACTTCCACCCCTCCCCCCCCCCCCCCCCCAAACGCATATATGTTCAGCTGGCTTGTTGTGCCCTGCTCGCAGCGATCGTCGCCATTGGAGATCCTTCGAATTGGTGGTGGACAAGGCGTGATAGGCTCGAGGGCCACCTGGATCCCAACAAGGTCGGACGATTTGCTTGAATCCTACCCGCCACCACCTTCTCCAAGGTACGGGTACCTCACTTGCTCACGTATGGTTCCCCTTTGTGGTTCATCGCTTCGGGGGCCTCGGGCGTCCAAGACATGGATGGCTTCCACGTGACAGCGACACGGGGCGGAGTTCTCGGTCGCCAATCCCCCTTTCCCGGCACTTGCATCAGCCTCCGCCCCGCCACCCACATTCGTCCCTTCATGCGGCAATGTTCATGTTTGACTCGCCTGGCGGGCACAACAGCGCCGCCGCACATGGCCGACCCTTGATCAGGCGCGGGCCAGGCCAGACTTGTGCATAGGGGCTTGTTATCTCTGAAATGTTTTTTTTTTCTGCTTGGCGTCAAGATGCGTTGCTCATAGGCAGACTGAAGAGTCCCGGTATTGCATCCGTGAATTCATCCGCAAGAGCAGTCTTTGGCCGATCATGCACGCAAGGTCAGGATAAATATCCCATCATGTAGTATCAGATTGATCAGTGTGGAGGGGCACACCCCTTAGGTAATCACTGGCAATCGAGCACATGACGATGTCTTGTCCAATCGACATGTCGAAAGTGACCCCCGCGTTTGCAGAAATGTCCGACGGGGAAACTCCAGTTGGCCTGGTCCTCGATCGCGCGCCCTCGAGCCCCTCCCCTCCCTTGTCTTGCGCCAGCAGAGCCAAGCATCCCTCATCGTCGCGCATACCGAACAGGAGAAACAACCTTTCCGACAAGGGTACCAGCGCCAGACGGACCCGACAGAGTGCGGCCGCTGAGTCTGCAGAACATCGGGTAGGGTTAGGAACATCAGATCATCAGAGACACACAGGTACTTTGTGCTAAGGTAGGTAGGTACGTACAACGTAAAATGCACACAGACATGGAATTCACAGACAACACAAGGGGGCACGCCAGCAGAATGCGATTGGCCCCTCGGATCGAGAACGGCAACACCACACACCGTGACGGCTGCCCTATTCGGCTTTTTTCAGATAGTCCAGACTTCTGTCACCTCACCTGCCTGCCAGCCTGCCTGCGTGCTCAGCTCGCGGGCTCCAGCTCCAGTGCGGGTGGCTCTGTCTTTCGCCCTCTGGCCCTCTCGCCCCCAGACCGGACCGGTTCCACTATGTCGGTGCATCTCTTCCCGATGCACGAAAAGCTTCCATCAATCTCTCGTGATTCCTCGATGGC